>NC_136955.1:44652654-44655154 GCF_032717465.1 Coenobita brevimanus
CCCTGCTCAATAACGTAGTCACTAAATCATAGGAAAATATACACCTGTCTCACCTTACCGTCTTCCTCATTAGGCTGACAGGTGTGCTAAAGACCTTCATTTTCTTTGTGTGGGTGGACGTCCGCTGCTACCTGTAAATGACTATCTATCTGTCTATCTATCTATCTATCTATATCTCCAGAGAGAGAGAGAGAGAATAGATAGATAGGAAGACAGACAGAGACTGACAAATATTTTGACAGAGATAGATAGATACGTCGATAGATATAAAAAGACAGGTAGGTAAATAGGAAGATAGATACCTGAAGAGAGAGAGAGAGAGAGAGAGAGAGAGAGAGAGAGAGATGGAGCGTCCCCTGTCACACCGGCCAGACTCCAGGCGCCAAACTTTGAGAAGAATGTGCTGTGAGTCCCTCGTACACACACACACACACACACACACACACACACACACACACACACGTGCGCTCATATATGTACACACACCTGCACAAACACACACACATACACACGCACACACTTATACATAAATATATAATGACGCATTCACATATACACATACATACACATACACTTACATATGTAGTCCTACACACACACACACACACACACACACACACACACACACACACACACACACACACACACACACACACACACACACACACACACACCAATATGCAGGGTTCACATACCTAATTTCTTACATACATACATACATTCTCTCTCTCTCTCTCTCTCTCTCTCTCTCTCTCTCTCTCTCTCTCTCTCTCTCTCTCTTTCTCAATTTAATCAACATAGAACAGACAAAGAATTAACCATCTTCCCATTTCCACCTCAACATTTACAGCGTTAGGAGAAACACACTGAGGTGGTTTGGCCATGTGGAGAGGATGGAGAGTGAGAGACTGACGAGAAGAGTGTATGTGAGTGAGGTGTGGATGTGGATGTGATAGGAAGCGTTAGGAGAAACACACTGAGGTGGTTTGGCCATGTGGAGAGGATGGAGAGTGAGAGACTGACGAGAAGAGTGTATGTGAGTGAGGTGTGGATGTGGATGTGATAGGAAGCGTTAGGAGAAACACACTGAGGTGGTTTGGCCATGTGGAGAGGATGGAGAGTGAGAGACTGACGAGAAGAGTGTATGTGAGTGAGGTGTGGATGTGGATGTGATAGGAAGCGTTAGGAAAAACACACTGAGGTGGTTTGGCCATGTGGAGAGGATGGAGAGTGAGAGACTGACGAGAAGAGTGTATGTGAGTGAGGTGTGGATGTGGATGTGATAGGAAGCGTTAGGAAAAACACACTGAGGTGGTTTGGCCATGTGGAGAGGATGGAGAGTGAGAGACTGACGAGAAGAGTGTATGTGAGTGAGGTGTGGATGTGGATGTGATAGGAAGCGTTAGGAGAAACACACTGAGGTGGTTTGGCCATGTGGAGAGGATGGAGAGCAAGAGACTGACGAGGAGAGTGTGAGTGAGGTGAAGGGGAGGGAAAGGGAGGGGGAGGCCAAGGATGAGATGGAGGGATGGAGTGGAAAGGTATATGAGAGAGGGGTGTGTGAGCTGGGAGCGGGGCAGTGAAATGACAGGGGACAGGGCTACATGGAGGTGATTTGTTTGTGGCCACCCCTTATGGGATTAACGCGTCTGGCAATAGATAGAAAGAAATACAATGAAAACTCTGTCTTGTGTGTATGTCAGTTGGTTCGATTTTTCCACTATGCATTCGTCAATTTCTGGGAAGATTTTTGTCTCACTCTGTATACCTTTTTTAGTCTGTTTATCACTCTATTGCCAGACGCCTTAATCCCGTTAGGGGTGGCCACAAACAAATCGCCTCCACGTCGCACTGTCCCCCTGCCATTTGACTGCCCTTCCCACACCCAGCAACCCTCTCTCTCATATATCCCTCGACTCCATCCCTCCACCTCATCTTCGGTGTCCCTCTCCCCATCTCCCCCTCCACCTCACTCACATACACTCTTCTAGTCAGTCTCTCATTCTCCATTCTCTCCACATGACCAACCATCTCAAAGTACTGCTCTTAACACTAGAAACTTACCTTGGCATTATCTTACCTGTTGAGGGAACGGCTCAGTCTGCTGGTGTGGGTGTAGCAAGGGAGTAGGGAATAAATGAAGCACGACAGACACTGGTAACGCCGCCTGGGCCGTCCCTGCACCACGAGAGAGCAAGAGGAGTGTTATATCTGACCAACCCTGTTGCTTGTCATTTATTTCTAGTCAAACTATTTACGTATTTATTCATTTATTTCTTTACTTATTCATGGAAAGACCCTACGAACTGTCTATCTATCTATCTATCGCCAGACGCTTTAATCCCATAAGGGGTGGCCACAAACAAATCGCCTCCATGTCGCCCTATCCCCCACCATTTCACTGCCCTCTTCCCAGCTTAAAACCCCCCTCTCTCATATACCTCTCCAGTCCATCCCTCATCTCATCCTCAGCCTCCCCTTCCCTCTCCCCCACTCCACC
>NC_136955.1:44660154-44662654 GCF_032717465.1 Coenobita brevimanus
GTGGATGTGATACGAAGCTTTAGGAAACACACACTGAGGTGGTTTGGCCATGTGGAAAGGATGGAGGGCGAGAGACTGACGAGGAGAGTGTATGTGAGTGAGGTGTGGATGTGGATGTGATAGGAAGCGTTAGGAGAGACACACTGAGGTGGTTTGGCCATGTGGAGAGGATGGAGAGCGAGAGACTGACGAGGAGAGTGTATGTGAGTGAGGTGGAGGGGGGGAGAGGAAGGGGGAGACCAAGGATGAGATAGAGGGATGGAGTGGAGAGGTATATGAGAAAGGGGGGTGTGAGCTGGGAGCAGGGCAGTGATATGGTGGGGGACAGGGCGACATGGAGGGTATCTGTTTATGGCCACCCCTTGCAGGATTAAGGCGTCTGGCAATAGATTGACAGATAGACAGATTTAACTCAAGAATCACTGCCTGAATCTGGGGTCACTTTACAGGAAAATCACCTCAAAACAAACCTAACACACTTGATTAACTTAAAGAAAGATTATGTAGAGAATGCAGTCGTCATAGTGGATGAGTTGGACTGAAAAATCGCCAGTTCTGAATACGGGCATCATGTGTGGTTAAAGACTGAAGGAGACCGCTTTCAAAAGTCTGTGTAATTCCGGATAATTTGTACTGAAGGCGGAGCACTACTAACGAAAGTATGTACATTGTTCTGGGACCTTAGGCTAACGAATTATCACCGTATTTATTCATTTATTCATTCCTTTATTTATTTTTGTATTTGTCCTTCATGTACTACCAATTTAAGGGCTACTTGGGGAGGGTAATATAGGTGGGTGAGAGGCTAATGTAGGTGGGTGTGAGGGTAAGGTAATGTACAGTAGGTGGGTGAGAGGGTAATGTAGGTGGGTGTGAGGGTAATGTAGGTGGGTGAGAGGGTAATGTACAGTAGGTGGGTGAGAGGTTATGTAGGTGGGTGAGAGGGTAATGTAGGTGGGTGAGAGGGTAACGTACAGTAGGTGGGTGAGAGGGTAATGTAGGTGGGTGAGAGGGTAATGTAGGTGGGTGAGAGGCTAATGTAGGGGGATGAGTGTATAGTTAAGAGCAATTTTAAACTGAGTGAGCAAAATTTTCCATAGGGTTAGACCTCCACCACGACCAGGTTATAGACAGAATGGGTCCCCGGGATGCCGCTCTGGAAGGCAAGATAGGAGCTCTGGCTGTTGCTCCTCCATAATGCACAGGGTAGACCTCCACTCCACACGTTTTTTAGGCAGGATGGGACTCCGGGGGCCACTCTGATAGGCAGGATGGGGACACTCAAGGCCACCCCTCTATTACGCACGCTGGTAGACCTCCACTTGGACTAGATTTTAGGCTGGATAAGATCTCATGGAGCTGGTTAATCATTTTTCAAAGAGGTAGACTGTCCTCCCTGGCCTGGTTTTAGAATGGAGAGAGAGAGAGAGTCAGACAGACAGACAGAGACAGAGACAGAGACAGACAGACAGACAACAGAGACAGACAGACAGACAGACCGTCATCTCTGGCCTGGTTTTAGAAAGGAGAGAGAGAGAGAGACAGACAGACAGACAGACAGACAAAGACAGACAGAGAGGGCGAGACAGACAGACATACAAACAGACAGAGACAGAGACAGAGACAGACAGAGAGAGAGAGTGGGATGGGGGCCGCAACTCCTGAATTAATGGAGACTACAGGAAGCTCCCGCATCCATTTGCAGAGAGAAGGGAAGTTAGAGGGAATGAAATACGGTGATGGTAACTTGCATCATTTATCATGGCACTTGCAGTATTAACAGTAGCGGATTGACAGGGCGTTGCTTAGTCGATTCTCTCTCTCTCTCTCTCTCTCTCTCTCTCTCTCTCTCTCTCTCTCTCTCTCTCTCGCTTTGATCCATATCTTCATCTCTTGGAATTAGATATCATAGTCACCCTTCTCTATAACAAACAGCCCCGAAAAACTCTCTCTCTCTCTCTCTCTCTCTCTCTCTCTCTCTCTCTCTCTCTCTCAACAGCTACTGAGTTACAATTACTGATAACCTTATGGGCGAAAATGCTCTCCCTGTTAAATCATAAAGCCATCAGTAACAGTAGTTCCTTTGCGGCTGAGAACTGGACCCAGATTGATACAGTATTTTTCCAATCAAAAGTTTCCCCTAGAATAACCTTCTGTAGCATCGTAGTATGGCTGCCCTCCCTCTGAATTTCCAAACCGTATCAGCTTTCACCCCATCATCTGTCTGCCTCTCTCTCCTGCTTCCTTGGCCTCCCTCACTCCTTCCCCCAGCTCACTTCTTCCTTCTTCCCCTCCCTCCTTCCTTCTCCTTCCTCTTCCCCGTCTCCCTCCTTCATTACTCATTCCTCCTTCCTCTTCTCTCTCCCTCCGCTTCCTTCCTCCTCCTTCCTCTCTCTTCCTCATTCCTTTCTTCCTTATTTCTGCCTCATTCTGTCCTTCCTTCTACTTTCTTCCTCTTTTCCTTCCCTTCCCTCTCTCTTTCCTCCATTCTTCCCACTTC
>NC_136955.1:44670154-44677654 GCF_032717465.1 Coenobita brevimanus
TCTCGAAGCTTCAGTGAGACGATGAACGTATCGAAGCAATTACAGTCGCTTCGTTTTCTCTGATGGGACGGGGCGACTTCCATAATTTGAATACTAAGTGGTGCTTGACTGAACTCTAATGAACCCTGATTATAAAGTAGGAATGAATCTCCTTGGTTACTAGTCAAATGAACTTGGCCATCAACTGAGCCGATGACAAATGAGGAAGTGAAGGCTGAGAAAGGTGGAAAGAAGAAGAAGGAATGGAGAGGAGAGGAGATAGGAAGGAAGGGGGAGGGAGGAGGGGAAGGGGAGAGAGAAGTAGGAATAAGGAATGAGGGAGGGAGACAAGGGGGATGGAGGGAGAGGGGAGCGAGAAAGAAGAGGCCATTAGCAGAGGAAAACCAATTATATAAATGAAATGGAAATGTTTGAGTTCATATCAGACTTTTATACCTGGTGTTAAAATCTAATAACCTAAATATGTAGCTTAGTTTTAAATACTCTAATCCGTTATTTATGGTAATGGTTCAAGAGCGAGAGACTAACGAGGAGAGTGTATGTGAGTGAGGTGGATGGGGAAGAGGGAGGGGAGGCCGAGGATGAGATGAAGGGATGGAGTGGATAGGTATATGAGAGAGGGGGGTGAGCTGGGGAAGGGCAGTGAAATGGCAGGAGACAGAGGGAGAAGGAGGAGATTTGTTTGTGGCCACCCTTTACCGGATTAAGGCTTCTGGCAATAGATAGATAGAGATAGAAAACTGAGCCGCTAAAAAGACTCCTAAACATAATACTATCTAATGAATAAGGATATAAGTAAGGCTATGTCTGTGTCTGTAATAATTCACGTACCAATGAGAAATACTGTATCAAAGCAAATACCCGAGGCCTCGAAGCACAAGGAGAGGAGTCAGTGTCATGGTATAGATTGTGGCGTGTGCTGCCGAAAGCGGAGCGTTGTGAAAATCTATCTATCTATTGCCAGACGCCATAATCCCGTAAGGGTTGGCTATTTGACTCTGAGTTATTTGTTTTACGGGAAGGGGCACCAACCCTCCACCAACCCACTTGCTGACATGTAGGGAGCACGTATGGTTTGGTTATATGATTACCACCCAACGTTGTAAATGGTTTCTTGGCTTACAGGAAACCATTTGGCTTATCACTCAATGTAAAGCCACCTGTAAAGGAAAGAAAAGCAATAAGAAGTGACAGGACAGATGGGAGAAATAGGAAGAGAGGACGAAGAATATTAACGTCGCAGAGTGAATATCCAGGTTGGTCCATATATAACGCATCTCAGTTCTTGTGTGTTTTGGGGACGGCTGAGTCTGGTGGTGGGACGTTCGTAGATACCTGGCGTCTTTGTGAACTTAATCCATCCATCCATCATCCAATCGTACGTTGCCCCATGAGGAGCGTAAGAGCTCGTGTGAGATTAATACTGTATATAATTAACCATGAAATCAGTGGACGTAAAAGGCATGCATTGAAAAGTCTATCTGTCTATTTATTGCCAGACGCCTGAATCTCATAAGGAGTGGCCACAAACAAATCTCCTCCATCTCGCCCTGTCCCCTGCCATTTCGCTGCCCTTCCCCCAGCTCATACACCCCTCTCTCATATACCTCACCACTCCATCCATCCATCTTTTTCTCGGCCTCCCCCTCCCTCTTCCCCTTTCCATCTCATTCACATACACTCTCCTCGTTAGTCTCTCACTCTCCATCCTCTCCACATGGCCAAACCACCTCACAAACTTACAATGACATGAATAACAATAATAACAGTACAGAGGAAGGATGTGACCTGGGCAGTAAGGAAGAGGATATTCGTAGGCTCAAACGTACAGATATGACGATGATTAGGTGGATGTGCAGTGCGTCCTTGAATGTGAGGCCTGGGGGGGCTAGGTTTACGATGGAAGAGTTGAGAGGAAGGAAAGGACTGGAGTGTATTGGTGTTGTGATGAGGAGGGGTAGATTGAGATGGTTTGGGCATGTGGAGAGGATGGGGGATAAAAGGATGCGGAAAGTGAAAAGTGTGAACATTAAGGGCAGGGTTGCGAGAGACAGACCGAGAAAGACCTGGGACGAGGTGATAGAGTGACCTCTGGGATTAGGGACTGAATAGGGAGGCTGCCAGAGATCGAGCAGCGTGGAAAGCCGCCATTAAGTGACCAAGGCCGACGTATGCAGGACGCGGGATAAGGTCAAGTGCTACACAACTCCGTTATTCAGAGGTAGGTGTCCTAAGGATCTCTGCACAATGAGGTAGCAATAGGACAGAGACCCTTATTGTCTTCGGCAAAATAAGATCCCTAACACCTCTTCCTTAGTGATTTATTTTGGGGATGAGGGTGATTAATATCCTTGTGCTCATTTTCTATGCAGAGTGTGGTGATACTGGAAGGATTTATGTAACACGGAAGAGGATAGTAAGGTGTAATAAGCACAATAAATCGCTTAGGAATAGGTGTTAGCGTCCATAACCGACGAGAACACGGATCACAGAGGAGGGGGGAGAGAGGTAGAGAGGTGAGGGAGGTGAGAGGTAGAGGGAAAGGTGAGGGGAGGGGATGATAAACCAAGAGAGATGATGGAGGGGGGTCGTTGCCCTTGTTTGGGATGCTACTCTTTACTCATGAACCCGAGTGTAGGGCAGAGGGGACAGGTATAGAAGGCGAAGACGACTGAGAGCAGAGGGGGAGGAGGGGCGTTTTTTGCCATACCTAGAGCCTTGTGCAAAAGTTAAAACGCTTCTCTGGCGGCTGGAGCAATGGAAGGTGTCTCAATAACGATATGTGATAGCAAGGGTAACAACGAAGAAAGAAGGTACGGCATGGTGGGATGAGGAGGTTAAGGGAGCGGTGGAGGAAGAGAGAAAGAAGTGGCTAAGGTGGTTACAGGACAGGGGTTCAGTTGAAATAAGAACTGAATATACTGAGAGCAAGAAGCACGTAAGGAGACCAGTGAAGAGGAAAAAGAAGGAGGTAAATGAAGTACCAGTAAGAAGCAGGGAACAAAGGTGTGTGAAATGGAAGTATATTGACATTTGGGAAGGAATTTAAAAAATATGGAAAGTGTTTGGACATGTGGAGAGGATGGAGAGTGAGAGACTGACGAGGAGAGTGTATGTGAGTTAGGTGAAGGGGGGGAAGAGGGAGGGGGAGGCCAAGGATGAGATGGAGGGATGGAGTGGAGAGGTATATGAGAGAGGGGGGTGTAAGCTGGGAGCAGGGCAATGAAATGGCGGGGGATAGGGCGACATGGAGGCAGTTTGTTTGTGGCCAACCCTTACGGGATTAAGGCGTCTGGCAATAGATAGATAGATAGATAGTAATATGAACTATTTGTATGTGATAACAGTATAAGGCACAGCAAAGAGTATGCGAAGGAAAGGGACTATGTTGGTGAGGGAAAATGAGGACTATAGTAGGCAGGACAAGATGCAGGCAGAAGACTCACGTAAAACTCTGCACATGCCTACACACTAAACCTCAATAGGCTGACCTTAATCTGTGCAGGCTGCCTAAACCGTGGCTAGGCAAAGGTTTAACTTAGAAAGATAGTGATTTGCACCGACATTACCTACATGGAACTTTGCACATAATGGCTGTTATGGCAGACTTGCAAGATTTCACCATAGAATTACACACACACACACACACACACACACACACACACACACACACACACACACACACACACAAGAAAACAAACAGTAAACACCATGCCATCCCCGCCTCGAGCTGCCCACCCACCACCATTGTTTTATAAAAGGGAGCTGGGAAGGCAGGGGGGTGAAGGGAGAAGAGAGAGAGAGAGAGAGAGAGAGAGAGAGAGAGAGAGAGAGAGAGAGAGAGAGAGAGAGAGGGGGGGAGGTTAAAGGCAAGGGGAAAGAGGTTTAAAAATAAAAGCGGGATGAGGGAAGAGAGGAGGAGAAGGAGGAGAGAGAGAGAGAGAGAGAAGGGGGGGGTTTAAGAAAGAAGGTAGACAGAGATAAAAGGGAAGAGAGAATGGCGACTGTGGATGAAGGAAGGAGTAGGGAAAATAAGCAGAGAGAGTATAAGAAGTAGGCAGAGGCAGAGATAAAAGAAAGGAGAGAGAAAATGAAAGCAAAAGAGAGAGAGAGAAGAGAGTGAGGGGAGAAAGAAGAGAGAGGCAGAGGTAACAGACTGGAGGGACGGAGGGACGGAGAGAGAGAGGGAGAGAGGAGAGGACGGTGAGAGAGAAAAAGGCAGACCGTACTAGAACCAGGCACGTGAGAGAGAGAGAGAGAGAGAGAGAGAGAGAGAGAGAGAGAGAGAGAGAGAGAGAATAAACAGTGGTGATGATGATAATGACGGGGGTGATGATGACGATGAGAGAGAGAGAGAGAGAATAAATATAGTATATATAAACGGACCGGAAAGATCTTATGGTGTCCAACGAGATGCTATATTTTTAATGTTGCGAGAGAGAGAGAGAGAGAGAGAGAGGAGAAAAAACTCGGATATTTAGTGCACGCTCTCTCTCTCTCTCTCTCTCTCTCTCTCTCTCTCTCTCTCTCCCCATTTTCTTTACATGGAGGGGTAGGGGTAACTCTCTCATTTTCCTCCACCCTAAATCATTTCTCCTTCTGACGTGATAATGGACTTCGGCTGCAACACAAAAATTCAGCTTTTTATTCTGAGAGAGAGAGAGAGAGAGAGAGAGAGAGAGAGAGAGGGGGAGGGGAGGAAGGGGGACGAAGAGAGGAACGATGGGAGGGAGAGGAGAAAGGGCTGAGAAGAGAGAGAGAGAGAGAGAGAGGGAGGGAGGGAGAGAGAGGAACATTGGGAGGGAGAGAAGGAAGGGCTGAGAATAAGGAGGGAGGGAAGGAAGGAGGGAGGGAGAGAGAGAGAGGGGGACGGAGAGAGGAACGTTGGGAGAGAAGTAAGGGCTGAGAAAAAGGAGGGAGGGAAGGAAGGGGGGAGGAAGTGGGAGAGAGAGAGAGAGAGAGAGAGGGGGGGACTGAAGGATTTTTTTTTAATATGCTGGACTTTGCTTTCCATAAAATACACATCACAGGGACGAAATGACAGGGACGAAATGACAGGGACGAAATGACAGGGACGAAATGACAGGGACGAAATGACAGGGACGAAATGGACAGGGACGAAATGACAGGGACGAAATGGACAGGGACGAAATGACAGGGACGAAATGACAGGGACGAAATGGACAGGGACGAAATGACAGGGACGAAATGGACAGGGAATGGAGAGGGATATTTATGCTGGAGAGAAGGAAGGATGAATGAAAAGAATGAAGGAAAGATGGATGAAAGGATCGAAGGAAGGAAGGATGGGATGAAGGAAGGAAGGATGGAAGGATAGAATGATGGATGGAAGGATGGGATGAAGGAAGGAAGGATGGATGGGATGAAGGAAGGATGGAAGGAAAGGATGAAGGAAGGAAGGAAGGATGGATGGAAGGAAGGCAGGGTGAAAGGAAGGATGGATGCGAAGAATGGAAATCACACTGGAAGGCAGAGAGAGGCAGATGGCAGGGTAAGGCAGGGATGGAAGGCAGACTGGAAAGAAGGAAGGAAGGCAGAGAGGCAGACGGCAGGGTAAGGCAGGGATGGAAGGCAGACTGGAAAGAAGGAAGGAAGGCAGAGAGGCAGATGGCAGGGTAAGGCAGGGGTAGGAGGCAGACTGGAAAGAAGGAAGGAAGGAAGGCAGAGAGGCAGATGGCAGGGTAAGGCGGGGATGGAAGGCAGACTGGAAAGAAGGAAGGAAGGCAGAGAGGTAGATGGCAGGGTAAGGCAGGGATGGAAGGCAGACTGGAAAGAAGGAAGGAAGGCAGAGAGGCAGATGGCAGGGTAAGGCAGGGATGGAAGGCAGACTGGAAAGAAGGAAGGAAGGCAGAGAGGCAGATGGCAGGGTAAGGCAGGGATGGAAGGCAGACTGGAAAGAAGGAAGGAAGGCAGAGAGGCAGATGGCAGGGTAAGGCAGGGATGGAAGGCAGACTGGAAAGAAGGAAGGAAGGCAGAGAGGTAGATGGCAGGGTAAGGCAGGGGTGGAAGGCAGGATGGAATGAAGGGATGGAAGGCAGAGAGGTAGATGGCAGGGTAAGGCAGGATGGAATGAAGGGATGGAAGGCAGAGAGGGATGGGGCCAAAGGATGAGGTTTTATAGAAAGCAAGAAAGAGGTGAATGGCGGGTGACAGGGAGAGGCCTGGACAGATGGAACGAATTATAGGGAAGGATGGAAGGCAGAGAATGCAAGGAGAGGCAGGATGGAAGGCAGGGTGAGAGGATGGGAGGGAGGGGAGGAAGGCAGGTGAGGCAGAGTGAAGCAGAATGGAAGGCAGGATGAGAATATAGGTAAGGCAGGGTGAGGCAGGCAGGGTGAGACTTTTGGGAAGGCAGGGTGAGGCAGGCAGGGTGAGACAAGATGGAAGGCAGGGTGAGGCTAGGAGAGAGGCTAGATGAGGCAGAATGAAAGGCAGGGTGAGATAAGATGGAAGGCAGGGTGAGGCAGGGAGAGAAGGAGTCAGAGAGGATGGAAGGTAGGGTGAGGCAGGATAGAAGGCAAAGGGAAAGCAAGGAGAGAAGGGTGAGGCAGGAGTGGAAGGCAAAGAGAAAGCAGGGTGAGGCAGGAGTGGAACGCAGAGTGAGGCAGGGAGAGGCAGAAGTGGAAGGCAGAGTGAGGCAGGATAGAAAGCAAAGAGAAAGCAGGGAGAGAATGGTGAGGCAGGATAGGAGGCAGAGAGAAAGCAAGGTGAGGCAGGAGTGGAAACAGGGAGAGGTAGGGTGAGGCAGGAGTGGAAGGCAGAGTGAGGAAGGATAGAAGGCAAAGAAAAAGCAGGGAGAGAAGGGGGAGGCAGGATGGAAGGCAGGGTGAGGCAGGATAGAAGACAAGGAGAACGCAGAGTGAGGTAGGAGTGGAAGGCAGAGTGAGGCAGGATAGAAAGCAAAGAGAAAGCAGGGAGAGAAAGGTGAGGCAGGAGAGGAAGGCAAAGCGAAGCAGGGTGAGGCAGGAGTGGAAGGCAGAGTGAGGCAGGGAGAGGCAGGAGTGGAAGGCAGAGTGAGGAGGGAGAGGCAGGAGTGGAAGGCAGAGTGAGGCATGGAGAGGCAGGGTGGTGCTGGGGGTGAAATTGCAGCCAGGGGGGCACTACATCTTACTGAAGGAGGGGACAGGAACACGACAAAGATGGCGCCACAGGGATAAGCCAGGAGGGGCCTTGGCTGCACTTGGCCCTTTGTTGCACCAGCTGAGGGCCTTTGTTGCACCAGCTGAGGGCCTTTGTTGCACCAGCTGAGGGCCTTTGTTGCACCAGCTGAGAGGTTCTGTTACGTAGCCTGCATATCATAATCTAAAACAGGTAGAATTCTTTTTATTTAGACAAGAGTAGGTATGGAATAATGTAGCATAAATATAAATAATGTATGAGTGACTAAGAGGGTGTATGTAGGTGAGGTGGAGGGAGGGAGAGGGAGGGGAAGACCGAGGATGAGGTGGAGGGATGGAGTTGAGAGGTATATGAGGGAGG
>NC_136955.1:44682654-44687654 GCF_032717465.1 Coenobita brevimanus
GAAAGGGAAAATGGCAAGGGAAGAATTCCAAGGGAAGAAAGGGAAGAAATAGGAAGGGAAGAAGGGTTAAGATAGCAAGGGAAGAAAGGGAAAAAAATAAGGGAAGAAAGGGAAACTTGCAAGGGAAGAAAGGGAAGAAATAGGAATGGAAGAAAGGTTAAGATAGCAAGGGAAGAAAGGGAAAGATAGCAAGGGAAGAAAGGGAAAGATAGCAAGGGAAGAAAGGAAAAGATAGCAAGGGAAGAAAGGGAAAGATAGCAAGGGAAGAAAGGGAGAAAATATAAGGGAAAATAATAAGGGAAGAAAGGGAAATACAACAATGAGGGAAAGAAAAAGGGCAAGGAAAGACAGAACACTAACAAGGGAGGGAAAATAAAAGCCTAACACAGGGAGAGACAGGGGAAAAAATCAAGAAATAAGCATGAAAACAGACGAGGGAAATTGGCCAGAGGAAATTATGCCACTTTTCCTCATCATCACCTTTGCCAGCGTGAGTTTTGTCCAATTAGCGCTGCGTAAAGTTAGCGATAAAATGCTTAAAGTTAGAGAGGAAAAAATGGGTTTAAAGTTAGCTGAAAATGCTTAAAGTTGGCGATAAATGTTTTAAAGTTGGCTCACAATGCACCAACTCGGGAAGCGGAGGATTAGTTGATGCGGCCTAACAGGATTTTTTTTTTTTTAAGTGAATGAATGGAGGAAGGAAAAATAAAGGATATACCGGTACCAAAAATTCAGTTGTCCTAAAGGCATCGTCCATTCATAAAATATATATATCAACTGGATTTAAATAAAAGTGGATTAAATGTTTGTGGGATGCAAATCCCAGGAAGTGAATTCCAGAGAGTAGTAGTTCTGGGGATAAATTAATTTTGATAAGCAGAGGTTCTGCATTGCGGGGGAGAGAGTGTGAGTTCATGGGCGCTCCCAGCTGCCCGAGTATTTCGGGAGAAAACGTGAAGGGGAGGCACAATTGAAGCCAGTTGGTCAGAGCACTTACGGTAAAAGTATCGATATAATAGTGTTAAAGAAGCAACATTACGTACTGATAATGGAGGAAGGTCCTACGTAATGGCAGGATTATTGCTTAATCTAATGGCTTTATTTTGAATTTTGTCCAACTGCCTCAATGCAACCGCTCCACATCCACTCCACAGTGGTGAACAGTATACGATCTGAGAACGCACATGACTTTTGTATATTGTGGCCATCTGCTCGTCAGTGAAGAACTCACGAACTCTGTACATAAGTCCCAGTTTTTTAGAAGCATTTTTAGCAAGGGATTTAACAACAGCTGTCCAGCTCAGGTTGGGGTTTAGAGTAACACCTAGGATATCAATTGTAGTGGATATGGGAATACTGACATCATTTATAATTATGTGAGAGTCTGAGGGATTCTTTCTGTTGGAGAAATTAATGTATTTAGTTTTCTGAGCATTAAATGAGACCAGATTTGTTTGTCCCCATTGATTAATTTTAGAAAGGTGCTGGTTCAGGGAAATTGCTGTGTTTATTTGGGAGTTTATAACATAGTTCATTTGAATACGGAGTTATAGTGGAGTGAATTTACCTGGGTCTTTGAGGTAGGAATGAATCTCCTTGGTTACTAGTCAAATTTAACTCCGGTCTAACCACTCCAATCAAATAAACTTAAAGGAAACCGTATTGAATTGATATATTCTTAGTTCCTTTCTATTTTTTATTTAATTCAGAGAAGAAGTAGTGTAGGGGGAGGTGAGGGAGGTAGTCTGTTGTCCGAACTGACGGAAGTTCGATCCTGCGTTAAGAATGGGAATAATCTGGTGAGCGAAATTTCTCTGTCTGTCTATCTATTCCCAGACACATTAATCCCGTAAGGGGTGGCCACAGACAAATCGCCTCCATGTCACCCTGTCCCCAGCCATATCGCTTCCCTATCCCCCTCTTACACACTCCTCTCTCATACACCCCTCCACTCCATCCCTCCATCTCATCCTCGGCCTCCCCCTCCCTCTCCCCCCCCCCTCCGTCTCACTCACATACACTCCTCGTTAGTCTCTCGCTCTCCATCCTTCCATCTCATCCTCGGCCTTCCCCTCCCTCTCACTCTCATACACTCTCCTCGTTAGTCTCTCTCCAAGACATATTATCCAAGCCCCACCAGTAAGTGCTAAAATCATATCTATTATACAAACCAAATAGCCCTTAAAGAGAGAGCCCTATCATGTATTTAGTACGGACGGTGGATTTAATGCCCAAGTGGTGACGTGTGAATGTATATGCACGGAAAAGGACAGCTGGGCCTCAGGAAAGGGCTGTTCTGTTTATGTCCAGAGTCTGATATATTAAATAGGGGAAAAAGATATAGATAGCGGGAATAATATTAACTCTCTCTCTCTCTCTCTCTCTCTCTCTCTCTCTCTCTCTCTCTCTCTCTCTCTCACACACACACACACACACACTACATATATACATGCATACCTCTCTCTCTCTCTCTCTCTCTCTCTCTCTCTCACACACACACACACACACACACACACACACACACACACACATACATACCTCTCTCTCTCTCTCTCTCTCTCTCTCTCTCTCCCTCCCCCAGAACTCCATCACATTCATCACCTTCCATAACTATTTTCTATAATATTTTTCGCTTCTCTCCCAAGCCCCACTCACTTTAATTAGAGCTCTCTCACTTCCTAGAGCTATCTCACATGTGGTCTTTCTTTCCCTCGTACTTTCTCTCACTTTTCTCTCTCGCTCAAAGTGCCTGCCTTACTTTTTCTGTCATATTTCCTCTCGCTTAATTTTCTCTGTCTGCAACTCTCTCTCTCTCTCTCTCTCTCTCTCTCGCCTATCCATCTATCTATCAGTCTTTCTATCTGTCTATCTACCTACTTACCCACCTACCCATCTATCTGTCTATCCGTCTATCTATCCATCCACCTGTCTAACTATCTACCTATCTATCTATCCATCTATCTATCTATCTATCTATTTCGTGAACTAGTAAGTTGATAGTTGGGGTTATGGCTGGGTTAGGGGTTGAACATTTTACCTATCTATCTATCTATCTATCCATCTACCTATCTATCTATCTATCTGTCTATCCATCTATCTGTCCACCTACCCATCTATCTATCCGTCTATCTATCTATTTATCTATCTATCTATCTATCTATCTATCTATTCATTGACGTATCAGCATAGTGTCCCTCCAACTCATCCCACTCTCCGTTTTCTATACCTCTCACTACACATGATACTCACTATATTATGACTTTCACTACATATTATACACACACACACACACACACACACACACATTATACTCACACATTACACGAACACATATTCTATCTACCTGTCTATCTATCTATTGCCAGACGCCTCAATCCCGTAAGGGGTGGCCACAAACAAATCGCCTCCATGTCGCCCTGTCCCCCTCCATTTCATTGCCCTGCTCCCAGCTCACATCCCCTTCTCTCATATACCTCTCAACTCCATCCCTCCATCTCATCCTTGGCTTCCCCCTGCCTCTCCCCCCCTCCACCTCACTCACATACACTCTCCTCGTCAGTCTCTCACTCTCCACACTCACACACATACACTATACATATTCACAGTATATTATGGCACCGATGCAGTATAGAAGCACAGATCGCAGTATGTCTAGGAAAATACTGACAGATGGAAGGACGCAAGTCAAGAGTGAGAGCAGTGGAAATGAGTTATTTAAGAGGAGCCTGTGGAGTCCCATGGAGAGACAGGCTGACGAATGAGGATATAAAGGAGCGTTGTGGTGTGGATGTGGATGTGATAGGAAGCGTTATGAGGAACACACTGAGGTGGTTTGGCCATGTGGAGAGGATGGAGAGCGTCTGAGTGAGGTGGAGGAGGAGAGAGGGAGGGGCAGGCCGAGGATGGGATGGAGGGAGTGGAGAGGTATATGAGAGAAGGGTGTGTGAGCTGGGAGCAAGGCAGTGAAATGGCTGGGGTCAGGGCGACATGGAGACGATTTGTTTGTGGCCACCTCTTACGGGATTAAGGCGTCTGACAATAGATAGACAGAAGCACAGACTAAGAAAATAAACAGGATCATAGGAAAATAAAAGGAAAATTGACAGGGAAGGGACTGGAAGTGACGGGAAGTGACGGGAAAGGACGGGAAGGGACTGGAAGTGACGGGAAAGGACGGGGATGTGACGAGAAGGGACGGGAAGGGATGGGAAGGGATGGGAAGGGATGGGAAGGGACGAGAAAGGACGGGAAGGGATGGGAAGGGATGGGAAGGGATGGGAAGGGATGGGAAGGGACGGGAAGGGATGGGAAGGGATGGGAAGGGATGGGAAGGGAAGGGAAGGGACGGGAAGGGATGGGAAGGGATGGGAAGGGACGAGAAAGGACGGGAAGGGATGGGAAGGGATGGGAAGGGACGAGAAAGGACGGGAAGGGACGGGAAGGGACGGGAAGGGACGGGAAGGGACGGGAAGGGACGGGAAGGGATGGGAAGGGACGGGAAGGGACGAGAAGGGACGGGGATGTGACGGGAAGGGACGGGAAGTGACGGGGAAGGAGGAGGACGGAAGAGAAATGCCGGGACGGAAGTGGAAGGCGGGCAGCAGAAGCAAAGGCCGGAACCGAATTCTCTCAACTGTGTAGCTTCACGTTTAACTTTCTCTCTCTCTCTCTCTCTCTCTCTCTCTCTCTCTCTCTCTCTTTCAACTTCAGTGCTGGTGTGTGTGTGTGTGTGTGTGTGTGTGTGTGTGTGTGTGTGTGTGTAACAGAGAGAGAGAGAGAGAGCACTACATCGAGTGAGTGGATAGCGGTACTCCCACTTAGCAGAAGACTCTCAGTAATTTATACCAATTCTGAAGCACAAGACGAAGGAAGAATGTGCTTGTTCGTACTATACAGCTGCTAAATTCTCTCCGGAGGGCATGGTGGGTGGGGGAGAGCCTTCATGCTATTCTTGGGGCTACAGCGGCTCGGTCGGTGCAGTGCTGGCCTTACACTTGAAG
>NC_136955.1:44692654-44695154 GCF_032717465.1 Coenobita brevimanus
ATATTATTTATGCTCTCTCTCTCTCTTTCTCTCTCTCTCTCTCTCTCTCTCTCTCTCTCTCTCACTGCATTCCACTCAGAAGTTGGGATAGGCCACATCATTCCATTTTGAGGGAGGCCTGTGATAAGTCGAATTCTTATTATATTTTTCAACGCTATTTACAAGTTTGATAAGATTCCTTGAGATTTAGGTCACCACAAGTTAAATTGGGTGTCCTTCTATCTATCTATCTATCTGTCTGTCTGTCTATCTATTTTTCTATCTATCTATCTAATGCCAGACGCCTTAATCCCGTCAGGGGTGGCCATAAGCAAATGGCCTCCATGTCCTCCCGTCCTCCGCCATTTCATTGCCCTGCTCCCAGCTCGCACACACCCCTCTCTCATATACCCCTCCATTTCACCCCTACATCTCATCCTTGGCCTCCCCCTCCCTCTCCTCCCTCCACCTGACTTACACACACTCTCCTCGTTAGTCTCTCACTCTCCATCCTTTCCACATGGCCAAACCACCTCAATGTATCTCTCCTAACGCTTCCCATCACATCCACATCCACACCACAACGCTCCTTCACTTCCTCATTTGTCTGTCTGTCTCTCCCTGTAGCTCCAAATGCAAGCTGATCTGAAAGTCTGCTCTTCGAAATTCTCTTCTCCTCCTTTTGAGAGATGGAGAGGGAGTTGAAGGATGTTTCTTTAATGCAAGGAAGAAGGAACCCAAGGCCAGGAGCCAGCAAAAATTGTTCCCTCCAAGAAAAAACAAAAAACAGGATAGAGAGCCAAATTCAAGATCCGTTCATTTCGAGATGCCTGGACACACTGCGTTTGAAAGACTGGAGATCATAGGCAGGAGGAAATACAGACAGAGGGAGACAGTTCCAGAGTTGACCAGTTGCATACATGAAGGACTGGGATCAAAAACAAGATAAGAGAGACAAATTCAAGATCCGTTCATTTGTATAGGTGGGCAGTAGAATGGCACGGTTATATCAGTGCCACCGCGTGAAGGCTCCCTCTCCACCATCATAGGTAATTATGAACAGAATATACATCATCACCATCATCATCACCATCATCATCATCATCACCATCATCATCATCACCACCATCACCATCATCACCTTCACCATCACCATCACCATCACCATCACCATCACCACCATCACCATCATCACCATCATCACCATCACCATCATCACCATCACCACCATCACCATCATCACCATCACCATCATCACCATCACCATCATCACCATCATCACCATCATCACCATCAACATCACCATCATCACCATCACCATCATCATGAACTTCACCATCTTCATCATCATCATCACCATCATCACCATCATCATCACCATCATCACCATCATCACCATCACCATCATCACCATCATCACCATCACCATCATCACCATCATCATCACCATCATCATCACCATCATCACCATCACCATCATCACCATCACCATCACCATCATCACCACCATCACCATCATCACCATCATCATCATCATCATCATCATCATCACCATCACCATCATCACCATCATCATCACCATCACCATCATCACCATCATCACCATCATCACCATCATCACCATCATCACCATCATCATCATCATACCATCATCACCATCATCACCATCATCATCAACATCATCACCATCATCATCATCACCATCATCACCATCACCATCATCATCACCATCATCACCATCATCATCACCATCATCACCATCATCATCACCATCATCACCATCATCACCATCATCATCATCATCATCACCATCATCACCATCATCATCACCATCATCACCATCATCATCATCACCATCATCACCATCATCATCATCATCATCACCATCATCATCATCACCATCATCACCATCATCATCATCATCATCACCATCACCATCATCATCATCATCATCATCATCATCATCATCATCATCATCATCATTTATAGTTGCATCATTATCATTATTAGTTTTGCATTCTCCTTTGCTCCCTTTATTTTCGTCTATCTATCTACAGTATGTATTTATCTATCTATCTGTCTGTCTGTCTGTCTATCTGTCTATCTGTCTATCTATCTGACACTCTATCTATTGCCAGACGCCTTTATTCCGTAAAAGGTGGCCAGAAACAAATCGCCTCCATGTCGCCCTGTCCCCCACCATTTCGCTACCCTCCCCCAGCTCTCACACACATCTCTCTCTCATATACCTCTCCACTCCATCCCTTCATCTCATCCTCGGCCTCCCCCTCTCTCATATACCTCTCCACTCCATCCCTACACCTCATCCTCAGCCTCCCCCCCTCTCTCTCTCTCTCCCCTCTCTCTCTCTCTCCCTCCACCTCACTCTCCATCCTCTCCACATTTTTTTTCTCACATTAGGTACTTATTCTTTCTGGTCCAAGGAAGCTCCCTAACACCTCTTCCTTAGCGATTTATTTTTGGACATAGCTGGGTAATATCCTTTTGTACGTTATTTATG
>NC_136955.1:44705154-44722654 GCF_032717465.1 Coenobita brevimanus
GAGCATGGAAGAAGTCTGGAAAAAAATATAGAGAGGAGAATGAAGGAATGAGGAAGAATGATGGAAGGAAGGAGGTAGGGAGAAGAATGAAGTAGGGAGGAGAATGAAGTAGGGAGGAGAGTGAAGGAAGCAGGAAGAAGAATGAAGGAAGTAGGGAGGAGAATGAAGGAAGTAGGGAGAAGAGTGAAGGAAGTAGGGAGAAGAATGAAGGAAGTAGGAAGAAGAAGGAAGTAGGGAGAAGAATGAAGGAAGTAGGGAGAAGAATGAAGGAAGTAGGGAGAAGAATGAAGGAAGTAGGGAAGAGAATGAAGGAAGGAGGGAGAAGAATGAAGGAAGTAGGGAGAAGAATGAAGGAAGGAGGGAGAAGAATGAAGGAAGTAGGGAGAAGAATGAAGTAGGAAGGAGAATGAAGGAAGTAGGAAGGAGAATGAAGGAAGTAGGAAGGAGAATGAAGGAAGTAGGAAGGAGAATGAAGGAAGCAGGGAGAAGAATGAAGGAAGCAGGAAGAAGAATGATGGAAGGAAGGAAGATGGTAGGAAACAGCAAGACGTGAGAGGGGAAAGGGATAGTCTACTGCCAAAATGTGTATTGTTGTTATTATTATTATTATTATTATTATTATTATTATTATTTTTATTATTATTATTATTATTTTTGGCTATGCTGCTCTGTTCTCCTTTTCACTCCTTTGTAGCCGATAGACAGTAGTAGTAGTAGTAGTAGTAATAGTCGTAGTAGTAGTAGTAGTAGTAGTAGTAGTAGTAGTAGTAGTAGTGGTGGTGGTGGTGGTGGTGGTGGTAGTAGTAATCTGGAAGTTATTTGGGCATCCAGGCAGGGGAGTGGCCCGGCTATATTCGTGCAACCACATGAAGGCCTCCCTCCCTTTAGACTAACTCCCTCCCTCCCTTGCTTCCTATGAATTCCTCCCTTCCTTTACACTACCTCCCTCCCTCCCTTCCTCCCTATATATTCCTTACTCCCTACCTCCTCCCTGTGTGTTGATTTGGGTGTACATAATGCATAGGGAAGGTAGGGCATGAAGGAATAGTGGAGAGGAAGGGGAAATATTTATACGGGAGAGGATGCAGAGAGAGAGAACCTGATCCACGTCTACCATCAGCCTGTATTCTCAGGGTGCGTCCACACTGGCGACAAAACACGTCGGCAACACAAAATACAACGTAGTAGGCAACAGCGTTTTAAGTTGTTAATGATACAGTGTTGCAGACATGTTGGTACTAATCTGTAGGTGATGTGTTGGCAGCCCTGATGCGGACGAGTTAACGTGGTTCGGGGAGATATCTAAGCAGACACACACACACACCAACAGCGGCGGCGTCAGGTACGCAGGTTGGACTACAGAGCAAACTATGGAGTGGACCAGAGAGCAGACGGTACAATTTATAGATAGTTACTAAGGACACACACTACTCTGGGATCCCACCCATGTACTTTGCAAGCACAAATTTCAGAGGGCAGGTGCGTGGTGAGAGATTGGAGAAATTCTGAAAGTGGAGAAAAGTGAGGCCGAAAAAAAATGAAAAGCTTAATTACTCAGTTCAGAAGGGAACTAGAAAAAAAAAAAAAAAAAGAGAGAAAATCTAGTAATGGAGCTAAGGAGACATAGAGGAGCCATTGGTTTGCAGTCAACAGCATGTGGTTTCTGGCAGACAAACACAAGCCACACAGGACATACGACGCTGGTATCGAGGTAAGAAAATTTGTATATCATTATACTACAATTATTTTCTTTTGTCCCATATACAGTACACTGCTTTGGTTACATAAAGCAACACACAGTTGGAATACAGCAATGTCACAGCAAGGCGGTCTTGGCCGATATTGGCTGCCTAAAGTTTGTGTCGTGTTTACTTCTATGTGTGCCAATCATGAGCAACAAATGCTCGAACTCAGATCTGGGTATCTGACAGAAATTATGTAATACTCCTTTTTCTTGTACTGATGGTGGCAAAAGACAGGCATCATCCTCTGCCAAACTGTGCACGAGACCCAGCTGTCCCACATTGTTCCCGTTATGTAATAAGGACGGTCTCACCGAGACTTTACGTCGGCGTCTCCTCCGATGCCCACACAAAATAACTACTGCAGCAGCTGCTGCCAAGGCGTTCTTGCATGCCGACATGACCTTCATGTCTACGGAGACATGTGTGGACGGCCTCACCAAGTCGCCTCTTGTTGCCAACATTTTGCCAATATTTTTACACGCACTGTTACTTACATTGTTGTAGATATATATCCAAATGTCGACTGCGGTGTATAGGGCAGTGTTTTCAACTTGTCTGGAGACCAAATGTCGCCAGTGTGGACGCACCATCAGTCTTACCGTCTGTTCCTCGAGGCTTCTTAATAACTTCTCCTTGGCGATTTATTCTGCGGTACAGTAGCAGTATTTTAAAGCAGCCTGGGTAAGTACCTACCCTTGAATCTACATATGAACAAACTATCTATCCATCTATCTATTGCCAGACGCCACAATCCCGTAGTGGCCACAAACAAATCGCCTTCAAGTCGCCCTGTCCCCCTTAATCTCATCGCCCTCCCCCAGGCTCACACACCCCTCCCTCATACACCTCTCCACTCCATCCTTCCATCTCATCCTCGGCCTCCCCTTCCCTCTTCCCCTTTTCCACCTCACTCACATAAACTCTCCTCATTAGTCTCTCGCTCTCCATAAATAATGCATAAAAACACATTAACTCCCCATATCAAAAAATAAATCGCTAAGGAAGAGGTGTTAGGGAGCTTCCATGACTGACGGGCCAAAGTCATCTCTGTAACAAGCAGCCTCGAATTGGCCATTTTTTTCTTTCTTACCTTGTACAGTACTGACGAGGAGAGTGTATGTGAGTGAGGTGGAGGGGAAGAGAGGGAGAGGGAGGCCAAGGATGAGATGGAGGGATGGAGTGGAGAGGTATATGAGAGAGGGGAGTGTGAGCTGGGAGCGGGGCAGTGAAATGGCGGGGGACAGGGCGACGTGGAGGCGATTTGTTTGTGGCCACCCCGTATGGGATTAAGGCGTCTGGCAATAGATAGATAGATACTCCTATACACACCTTTGTCTATTGTCCTTATTCCTTACTTTTACCCTTCTTCTTTCTCCCTTTTTCCTCCCTTTATATCCCATCTTCTCCCTATTCTATCTTCTCCTCCCTTTGCTCTATAATCATCTCTTTGCTTCTTACTTTCGTCCTCACTCCCTTAATTCCCACTTCATTTAGCTCTCCTACTTAGTCTTTATCAATTCTGACTCCCTACCTTTCTTTACGTCTCCCTATTTCTTCCTCCTCCCTTCTCCCTTTGCTCACACCCTCCTTGTTCTTTATGTTCACCCTTTTTATCATTTCCTTCCTTCATCTGCTTCCTACCTTTGCACGAACCTTCATTCTTCTCCTGTTATCTCCTCTCTCTCTCTCTCTCTCTCTCTCTCTCTCTCTCTCTCTCTCTCTCTCACAGCTTTTTTCTCCCTGTCTCTTCACTCCTCCCTGCCTCCCATTGCAGTCTTTATCCTTCCCTTCTGCCCTCCTCCCTTTGTCCCAACCTCCTCCCTGTTCCTTGCTTCCATTCTCTCCCTTTTGCCTCTTATCCTCCCTACGCATCACCCTTCCAATTCCAACTACATGTCCCTTTCTCTGCATTCTCCCTTTGGCCTTAATCTCCCTATTTTATCCCAGCCTCACCCTTCTTTTCCATACTTCCTTATTTTCCAGCCTCTCCCTTTGAAGCTGGCCTCATTGTCTCCCTGTAAAAATCTAGAGAGTCATTTATTCCATTTATCTACCTATTCCCAGACGCCTCAATCCCGTAAGGGGTGGCCACAAACTAATCGCCTCCTTGTCGCCCCATCCCCTGCCATTTCATTGCCCTGCTCCCAGCTCACACCCCCCTCTCTCATATACCTCTTCACTCTATCCCTCCATATCATCCTTGGCCTACCACTCCTTCTCCCCCCTCCACCTCACTCACATACACTCTCCTCGTTAGTCTCTCGCTTCCCATCCTCTCCACATAGCCAAACAAACGTCCAGCTCACAGCCCCTCTCTCATATACCATCCCCCCATCTCATCCTTGGCCTCCCACTCCCTCTACCCCCTCCACGTAACTCACATGCACTCTCCTCGTTAGTCTCTCGCTCTCCATCCTCTCCACATAGCCAAACAAACGTCTCTCAAGTAATTATATATCCTTTGAGCTAAGAGTGATATTGGCCACGATAAAAACCATTATTCTCCCTATTTCCTCCCTCTCCAACCATTATTCTCCCTATTTCCTCCCTCTCCAACCATTATTCTCCCTATTTCCTCCCTCTCCAACCATTATTCTCCCTATTTCCTCCCTCTCCAACCATTATTCTCCCTGAAGAGAGAACCTGTATTTTTACACAGGAAAAATCACCAGAGAAATTACCAATATGCCGGGAATCGAACCCAAGACTCTCAGGTGAGAGCCAGGCAGCATAGACTACACCACGACCAGGTAAAAGTTAACTCACGTTGTCACAATCTTGTAACCAACGTCCCTCCGCCCCCACTGTGGGCATCAAGAGGATGAGTTAACCCCCTGGCACTCGGGCAAGTAGATGCTTTTAATCTATCCCAAGCACTTACGGCAAGTCAGAATGACTTGCCGTAAGTGCTTGGGATAGATTAAAAGCATCTACTTGCCCGAGTGCCAGGGGGTTAACTCATCCTCTTGATGCCCACAGTGGGGGCGGAGGGACGTTGGTTACAAGATTGTGACAACGTGAGTTAACTTTTACCTGGTCGTGGTGTAGTGGTATGCTGCCTGGCTCTCATCTGAGAGTCCCTGGTTCGATTCCCAGCATATTGGTAATTTACCAGATGATTTTTCCTGTGTACAGTACAGGTTTCTCCCTTCATTCTGACTTGCCGTAAGTGCTTGGGATAGATTAAAAGCATCTACTTGCCCGAGTGCCAGGGGGTTAACTCATCCTCTTGATGCCCACAGTGGGGGCGGAGGGACGTTGGTTACAAGATTGTGACAACGTGAGTTAACTTTTACCTGGTCGTGGTGTAGTGGTATGCTGCCTGGCTCTCACCTGAGAGTCTCGGGTTCGATTCCCGGCATATTGGTAATTTCTCTGGCATTATTCTCCCTATTTCCTCCCTCTCCAGCCATTATTCTCCCTATTTCCTCCCTCTCCAGCCAGTATTCTCCCTATTTCCTCCCTCTCCAACCATTATTCTCCCTATTTCCTCCCTCTCCAACCATCATTCTCCCTATTTCCTCTCCAGCCATCATTCTCCCTATTTCCTCCCCCTCCAGCCATTATTCTCCCTATTTCCTCCCTCTCCAGCCATCATTCTCCCTAGTTCCTCCCTCTCCAGCCATTATTCTCCCTATTTCCTCCCTCTCCGGCCATTATTCTCCCTAGTTCCTCCCTCTCCTGTCTCTCCCTTTGAGTCGAGCGTCATTGTCTCCCTTTACATTCAATTTTTATTTCGAGAGTCATTTATTCCTTCCACAAAAGCCGCCAAGACCTGTGAAGTGAAGAGGTGCGTCAGTGTGTTAATAGACCATTGTGTTGCTCTCTCTCTCTCTCTCTCTCTCTCTCTCTCTCTCTCTCTCTCACACAACTTTTTTTCCTACCTCCACCTTTGATTCTCTCTCTCTCTCTCTCTCTCTCTCTCTCTCTCTCTCTCTCTCTCTCTCTCTCCCCCCTCACAACCCTTCAGTAACAGGGTGAAAAAAAAGTTCTCTCTCTTCTTTCATCTCTCTTTATCGCCTATGCTTTTTGACTGGGTTCTGATTTTTTTCTTTCTCTTTTTTTCGCTACATTGCATGACTGGATGGTTAGGCTTTATTCCCTGTGGGCTTTGTAGCTATGGAACACCTCTCCCTCTCTCTCTCTCTCTCTCTCTCTCTCTCAAGGTCACTATCTTTCTACTGTATAGCCAAATGCCTTAATTAAAAGAGGAGGCCACAAGCAAATCACCTCCAAGTCATCCTGTCCTCTGCCATCAAGCTGCCCTCCCCAGCTCACACCCTGCTCACCCATATACCCCTTCACCCCATCACTCCACCTCATCCTCTGCCTCCCTCTCCCTCCCCCTTCACCTCACTTCCATGCACTCTCCTAGTCAGTTTCATTCTCAATTTTCTCTCACATGACCAATCGTCTCTCTCTCTCTCTCTCTCTCTCTCTCTCTCTCTCTCTCTCTCTCTCTCTCTCTCTAAGTATATATATAAAATGTCTCTTTTCGTGTACTCTATCACTCTGTCTATCTACCTATAAATCTATCTATCTATCTATCTATCTATATATCTATCTTTTCCTCCCTTTTTCCTCCCTTTATATCCTTTAGTTAATAGATGCTTTTTTCTTCTTCCTAGATCTGTTGAATGTCAGGGAGGGTCAACTCTGGGATGTGAGCTTTTATGTTTCTTTACACACACACACATGTGGTAGGTCTCCATATTATAATTGCAAATCATACTAGATAGATAGATAAATAGATAGATAGAGAGACAGATAGAAGCAGGAAGTCAAATGATGAGAAGGTGTTGTGTTTGCGAGAAGCGAGCAGCGCTAAACGCTTACACGGAGGAAAGCTGACGACAGCGGCCAGTAAGGAGATGATTCAGTTAGCTGTCAGCAGTCCTCTCGTGAGAAAGTTCTGTTGCCACGAGGAAGATACGTGACACACACACCCTACTACACGAGATTTGAGGAAAGAGAGTTTAGAAGGAGACAAGCGACCCTATAGAGAGGTCGAGACGGAGATTAGCTTGAGAACAGAGAGAGAGAGAGAGATAGCGAGACAGGGAGGTAGCTACCCAGGACTTATACTATTATACCTGTTTAATATTTCCAAGACAAATAAAGATAGTCCCATACTATTCTTTACCTCTCCCGTCACTACATGACATCTGGTGGGGAAACTACTACAAGATATAAAAGCCGCTCGACCACAAGTCTAACATATACTTCTCTACAATTAACTACAAAGTCTTTATGACATTTGGTAGCAGCGAACGTATACGAACCTCGTCTACGAATCAACATTAAATTCCTACAAAATATCAAGATTGACAACAACCAACAATATCAGCTCCTGCCCCCTCCGTCTCCCAGATCATTACGCTGATGCAGAGGTCAAGAGATCACTCGACGCCTTGCAAGTAGCTTAACGACAAACCAGCAAATCTGCGGACATCGTCTCCGAATTAAAAGCAAATTTCTACAAAAGCAACCGAGACTACAAGGTTAGCTTCAGTTCTACAAAGTCTACAGCCATCTACAATCAACTACAGCCATCTACAATCAACTACAATTAACAACTCTACGTCGTCTGTATAATCTTCTACACGCACCTACAAGTAGCGGCAGTCTTCATCCCACAACTAATAAATCACTAGAGAAAAGGACAGAGAAAACTTCCACATAGAATAAAGGGAACAAACAAACGAAGAGTGAGACACGATTTACAACTCATCTTACTCACTCGTCTTCACTCAAGTTACTCATCGCTACTCATTCACTCACCACAGCTACCAGTGTGGGAAGCCGACGTCACCATGTGCTGAGACGACAACACGCCAATCAACCCGCGAAGGACAACGCTATCACCACGTGCAACACCACTCACACCATTTTCCTCCACGGTAAAAATTAATGAGTTACATAGTTACTTCATTTATACAATACACAGTGATAGACAATAAGCTTCTGCACAAACATATAAAACGTGCTGTATAGTTACAGTTTAAATACACATACTTACTTCAGTTATCTCCATAACTCAAACACTAAATAATCACCAACAATAAATATTCTACACTGTATATATTCATTCATTTATTATAACATTTATTTACTACCAACGAGTGTTACCATTTATACCTACATAAAATACGTGTTTCATACATACAACTATACATTATTATATCTACAAGCGATAAAGAAAATATACCATCACAGTTACTCAGTGAGCATTTAAAAGAACTGTATTAAACATTTATTAATTAAAGCTACCTAGTGGAAACATACAAATTAAGTTACAAGGTAAACTAGAAAAAAAAAAAAAAAAAATGGCCAACACAAATGCCGTTAGCAAGAGTGAACATCTTCAACACAATCGTGAAGACAATGATTTCCACACAGTGCTGACACACATATTACTCACGAGAGGTACAGGTGAACAAGTCAGTGTGTATAGTTAATACTGTATATATGTATATATATTTTTTTATATAAAATAACAAAATATGGGACTATATAATATCATTTTATAGTATCTGTGCAATATAAACTAAACTTTGAAAAAGTATCTCAAGGAAATTAGTCAGCAATTATGCAACCATGAACAACATGGAAAAAAGCGTACACAAGCAAAGAGAAACAAACTATGGAAAATCAATACATACAAAAAAAAAAAAAGAAAAAAAAGAAAAGGAAAGGAAAGAAAGAAAGAAAAGTAAGAAGGAAAAAAGAGAAATAAAGTAAGATCACATAACAAACAAATGAAAATAAGTGTAAATGTCACTATACATGCCAAAATACCACGTAAACTACAAACAAAAAAGCAAATTGTGTCTCCACAAACAAGTGGCATGACACATCATCACTATCATCGACCGCAGCATATGTTAGGACTGCAGTTATTACAGTTATGTTACTCCATATTATAATTATGTACCTACAAACGATATGTAACAATTATGTAACGACAAACGATTGCATTATGTTACACTTTGCCAATTATGTAACAGTTGCATTAACAAGATGTAACTTTTATGTAACTTTAACAACAATTATGTACCTACAAACGATATGTAACAATTATGTAACGACAAAACAGTTGCATTAACAAGATGTAACTTTTATGTAACTATAATTATAAGGCCAACACAATTATGCATTAACACAATATTTGGTAACAATTCATAAAATGTTACAATTATGTAGTACCACAATGTTAGTACAATATTATAAGTCATACAATTATAGCACAATTCTATATTACCAGTATCATCATACAAGTTAGGTGAAATATTAGACATTACTAAAGTGATAACTCAAATATGTAATGTAATAACCTAGCAGTATTACCATTGCACAATTATATGCGTAATATTACTGAATAATCACTATTTACTATGAATAATATATGTATACAATATTCATACAATTATGTTACTTTACAATATTATGTATTTCACTTAATTAGCTTATAAGTTTATTATAATGTATATATAATATGTATTAATATGTTATGACTATTAAATGTCGATGGTACGCCATTTTGCGCGGCAGAGCAATGTGGTAGGTCTCCATATTATAATTGCAAATCATACTAGATAGATAGATAAATAGATAGATAGAGAGACAGATAGAAGCAGGAAGTCAAATGATGAGAAGGTGTTGTGTTTGCGAGAAGCGAGCAGCGCTAAACGCTTACACGGAGGAAAGCTGACGACAGCGGCCAGTAAGGAGATGATTCAGTTAGCTGTCAGCAGTCCTCTCGTGAGAAAGTTCTGTTGCCACGAGGAAGATACGTGACACACACACCCTACTACACGAGATTTGAGGAAAGAGAGTTTAGAAGGAGACAAGCGACCCTATAGAGAGGTCGAGACGGAGATTAGCTTGAGAACAGAGAGAGAGAGAGAGAGATAGCGAGACAGGGAGGTAGCTACCCAGGACTTATACTATTATACCTGTTTAATATTTCCAAGACAAATAAAGATAGTCCCATACTATTCTTTACCTCTCCCGTCACTACATGACATCTGGTGGGGAAACTACTACAAGATATAAAAGCCGCTCGACCACAAGTCTAACATATACTTCTCTACAATTAACTACAAAGTCTTTATGACACACACACACACACACACACACACACACACACACACACACACACACACACACACACACACACACACACACACACACACACACACACACACACACACACACACACACACACACACATACATACACAAACTCTCTCTCTCTCTCTCTCTCTCCAGCGTGGTACACACACACACACACACACTCTCTCTCTCTCTCTCTCTCTCTCTCTCTCTCTCTCTCTCTCTCTCTCTCTCTCTCTCTCCAGGGTGGTCCACACACACACACACACACACACACACACACACACACACACACACACACACTCTCTCTCTCTCTCTCTCTCTCTCTCTCTCTCCAGGGTGGTCCACACACACACACACACACACACACACACACATATATACACATTCTCTCTCTCTCTCTCTCTCTCTCTCCAGGGTGGTCCACACACACACACACACACACACACACACACACACACACACACACACACACACACACACACACACACACACACACATATATATACACATTCTCTCTCTCTCTCTCTCTCTCTCTCTCTCCAGGGTGGTCCACACACACACACACACACACACACACACACACACACACACACACACACATGTACACAAACACACACTCTCTCTCTCTCTCTCTCTCTCTCTCTCGCCAGGGTATATTTCCTTTGATGTTATCGTTGTGTTTCTATGCATCGTGTTAAGTGTGTTTTTCTTGCCCTAATTACTATTATTATTAAAGCGTTTTTTCTGCAGTGTTTTAATTGCAGTGTTTTATTAGATTAAGTTTAGTGTGTTTTACCGCTGGCCTTTATTCCTGTTTTTCCGTATTATTTTTCGTGCTTATTTTTTCGTGCTTTGCTTATTTTTCGTGCTTATTTTTCCTGCTTATTTTTTCGTGCTTATTTTTTCATGTTCTTTTCGTGCGTATTTTTTCGTGGTTATTTTTCGTGCTTTTTTGTTTATTTTTCGTGCTTATTTTTCGTGCGTATTTTTTCCTGTTTAATTTTCGCGCTTATTTTTTCGTTCTTATTTTTCGTGTTCTTTTTTTTGTGCTCTTTTTTCGTGCTTATTTTCTTCGTGCTTATTTTCTTCGTGCTTACTTTTCGTGCTTATTTTCTTCGTGCTTACTTCTCGTGCTTATTTTCTTCGTGCTTACTTTTCGTGCTTATTTTCTTCGTACTTATTTTACGTGCTTATTTTTCGTGCATTAGTTATTCTTGCTTATTTTTGTGCTTTTTTCGTGCTTATTTGCTTATTTTTCGTGCTTATATGCTTATTTTTCATGCTTATTTATTCGTACTTTTTTCGTGCTCATTTTTTTCGTGCATATTTCTTATGCTTATTTTTCTTACTTATTTTTGTGCTTATTTATTTCGTGCTTATTTTTCGTGAGTATTATTTCCTGCTTATTTTTCGTGCTTATTTTTTCGTGCTTTTTTTCTGTGCTTATTTTTTCGTCCTGATTTTTCGTGCTTATTTTCCGTGCTTATTTTTATTGCTTATTTTTTTCGCGCTTTTTTTGCTTGTTTTTCGTGCTTGTTTCTTTCGTGCTTGTTTCCGTACTGATTTTTCGTGCTCATTTTTCCGTGCTTATTTTTTCGTCCTTTTTTCGTGCTTATTTGTCGTGCTTATTTTTTTGCTTATTTTTTCATGCTGATTTTTCGTGCCTATATTTCCTGCCTATTTTTCGTGCTTGTTTTTCGTGCTTATTTTTTCGTGCTTGTTTTTCGTGCTTATTTTTTCGTGTTTATTTTTCGCGCTTATTTCTTGTGTTTTATTCCAGTGTTTTGATAGGCTTTTTTCTGTGCTGTTTTATTAGGGGTTATTATGGCAGTGTTTTTTCGTGGTGTCATTGCCGTGTAGAGAGGATGGAGTGTGAGAGACTAACGAGGAGAGTGTATGTCAGTAAATGGAGAGGGGCGACGGAGGGGAAGGCCAAGGATGAGATGGAAGGATAGAGAGCGAGAGACTAACGAGGAGAGTGTATGTGTGTGAAGTGGAAGGGAGGAGAGGCAGGGCGAGGCCAAGGATGAGATGGAAGGATAGAGAGCGAGAGACTAACGAGGAGAGTGTATGTGAGTGAGGTGGAAGGGAGGAGAGGGAGGGGGAGGCCAAGGATGAGATGGAGGGATGGAGTGGAGAGGTATATGAGAGAGGGGTGTGTGAGCTGGGAGCAAGGCAGTGAAATGGCGGGGGACAGGGCGACATGGAGGCGATTTGTTTGTGGCCAACCCTTACGGGATTAAGACGCCTGGTAATAGATAGACAGATAGATAGTTTTCATTGCCCCGTTCATTTCGAGATGCCTGGACACAATGCGTTTGAAAGACTGGAGATCATAGGCAAGAAGAAATACAGACAGAGGGAGACAGTTCCAGAGTTGACCTGTTGCATACATGAAGGACTGGGAGCAACGGTTAACTCTTGCGGTGTTTTGACTGCAGTGTTTTTGTTGCAGTGTTTCCATTGGTGTTTTAATTAGTGTTTTATTGCTGTTTTTATGGCTGTGTTTTATTGCAATTTTTATGGCTGTGTTTTATTACTGTGTTTTATTGCTGTGTTTTGATGGCTTTGTTTTATGGCTGTGTTTTATTGCTGTGTTTTTATGGCTGTGTTTTATTGCTGTGTTTTTATGGCTGTTTTGTTGCTGTGTTTTTATGCCTGTGTTTTATTGCTGTGTTTTTATGGCTGTGTTTTGTTGCTGTGTTTTGATGGCTGTGTTTTATTGCTGTGTTTTGTTGCTGTGTTTTATTGCTGTGTTTTGTTGCTGTGTTTTATTGCTGTGTTTTGTTGCTGTGTTTTATTGCTGTGTTTTGTTGCTGTGTTTTATTGCTGTGTTTTTATGGCTGTGTTTTTTGCTATGTTTTTATGGCTGTGTTTTGTTGCTGTGTTTTTATGGCTGTTTTGTTGCTGTTTTTATGGCTGTTTTGTTGCTGTGTTTTTATGGCTGTTTTGTTGCTGTGTTTTTATGGCTGTGTTTTGTTGCTGTGTTTTTATGCCTGTGTTTTATTGCTGTGTTTTTATGGCTGTGTTTTATCGCTGTGTTTTATGCCTGTTTTTAAGGCTGTGTTTTATGGCTGTGTTTTATTGATGTGGTTCCATGGCTGTGTTTTATTGATGTGGTTCCATGGCTGTGTTTTATTGCTGTGTTTTTATGGCTATGTTTTATTGCTGTGTTTTTATGGCTGTGTTTTGATGCTGTGTTTTTATGGTTGTGTTTTGTTGCTGTGTTTTGTTGCTGTTTTGGTGCTGTTTTTATGGCTGTGTTTTGTTGCTGTGTTTTTATGGCTGTGTTTTGTTGCTGTGTTTTTATGGCTGTGTTTTGTTGCTGTGTTTTTATGGCTGTGTTTTGTTGCTGTGTTTTATTGGTGTTTTATTGCTGTGTTTTTATGGCTGTGTTTTATTGCTGTGTTTTTATGGCTGTGTTTTATTGCTGTGTTTTTATGGCTGTGTTTTATTGCTGTGTTTAGATGGCTGTGTTTTGTTGCTGTGTTTTTATGGTTGTGTTTTATTGCTGTGTTTTTGTCTGTTTTATTGCTGTGTTTTATGGCTGTGTTTTATAGCTGTGTTTTTATGGCTGTTTTGTTGCTGCGTTTTTATGGCTGTGTTTTTCTGGTGTTTATTAAGCTCTTTCTCAACTGCTGTTTTTTCTGTGTTTATTGTGTTTTTTTTTTTTTTTTTTTGCCATGGGGAATTATAATGAGGAAGTGAAGGAGCGTTGTGGTGTAGGAGGGGGAGGCCAAGGATGAGATGGAGGGATGGAGCGTTGTGGTGTGGCTGTGGATGTGATAGGAAGCGTTAGGAGAAACACACTGAGGTGGTTTGGCCATGTGGAGAGGATGGAGAGTGAGAGACTGACCAGAAGAGTGTATGTGAGTGAGGTGTGGATGTGGATGTGATAGGAAGCGTTAGGAGACACACTGAGGTGGTTTGGCCATGTGGAGAGGATGGAGAGTGAGAGACTGACCAGAAGAGTGTATGTGAGTGAGGTGTGGATGTGGATGTGATAGGAAGCGTTAGGAGAAACACACTGAGGTGGTTTGGCCATGTGGAGAGGATGGAGAGTGAGAGACTGACGAGAAGAGTGTATGTGAGTGAGGTGTGGATGTGGATGTGATAGGAAGCGTTAGGAGAAACACACTGAGGTGGTTTGGCCATGTGGAGAGGATGGAGAGTGAGAGACTGACGAGAAGAGTGTATGTGAGTGAGGTGTGGATGTGGATGTGATAGGAAGCGTTAGGAGAGACACACTGAGGTGGTTTGGCCATGTGGAGAGGATGGAGAGTGAGAGACTGACGAGGAGAGTGTATGTGAGTGAGGTGTGGATGTGGATGTGATAGGAAGCGTTAGGAGAAACACACTGAGGTGGTTTGGCCATGTTGAGAGGATGGAGAGTGAGAGACTGACGAGGAGAGTGTATGTGAGAGAGGTGGAGTGGGGGGGAGAGGGAGGGGGATGGAGTGGAGAGGTATATGAGAGAGGGGGGTGAGCTGGGAGCAGGGCAGTGAAATGGCGGGGGACGGAGCGACATGGAGGGGATTTGTTTGTGGCCACCCCTTACGGGATTGGGGCGTCTGGCAATAGATAGATAGATAATAATAACCAAGGAGTTCCGTGTGGGGGGTCAGGGGGAAAGGTCAGAGGTCAGCATTGAAGGTCAGGTCAGTTGTTGAACGTGTTGTGGCCTTGTTGTGTGAGGGGGAGAGAGAGAGAGAGAGAGAGAGAGGGGGGGGGAGGGAGGGAGGGAAAAGATGGGAGGGAGAGGAAAGGGATGGGAGGAGGTGAGAGGGACAGGGAAGGAAGAGGAGGGGAGGAAACTGGGATGGGATGGGGAGGTAAAGTGAAAGGGAAGTTATAGTGGGGTGGTGGCGGGGAGAAGGAAGGGGGAGAGATCGACAGGGAGAGGAGGAAAAGATGAGGAAGGTGAGAAGATGACGGGGAGGAGGAGAAGACTGGAGTAGAGGGAGAGAGGGGGGAGAGAGGGAGAAGGAAGAGGTGAATGGAGAGAGAAGTGGAGAGAGGAGAGAGGAAGAGGGGAGAGATGAATAGAGACTGATATGGAGAGAGGAGGGAGGAGTGAGTATAAAAGGAAAGCAAACAGCAACAGGGCTAATGGTTCTTTCAGGGCTGTTTGTACAATGAGGATGACTATGGTATCCAGTGCTATGAGATGATGATGAGAGCAAGGCAAGGGTTACAGTACTGAACAAGCAGGAACGAATGATGTCACACAGGCAGACACTTACACCAATAAACACACACACACACACACACACACACACACACACACACACACACACACACACACATAAACATATATACGCTTGCAAATACCTATCTTTGAAAAACACACATGCATGTACATAAGTTCACATAATTCTCTCTCTCTCTCTCTCTCTCTCTCTCTCTCTCTCTCTCTCTCTCTCTCTCAGTGGTGGTGGGCGAGGCTAGGTGAGATTTTTTAGATGTAAAGTTAAAGGGGAGAGAGTTCGAGTCCTGGATGGGATCAAGGTGGGCTGAGAGAGATAGAGAGAGAGAGAGAGAGAGAGAGAGAGAGAGAGACTGTTTCTCTTTATATATGTGCAGTATGTATGTACGAGTATGTGACCGACTCTGGGCATAGGCTTCACAGCCTGCTTTCAAGGCCCAGTAGTCCTCCTACGTACCACACACCTCTACATGTCACCACTTCGGCGCTAACACCCAGGCCCAGTAGTCCTCCTACGTACCACACACCTCTACGTGTCACCACTTCGGCGCTAACACTCACCGTCCATATTGAATACATGCTAGGGCTGTCTCATACAGGACTGGTGTATTGGTATTAGTGGGGGTATTTTTATGGCACTAACACCCACCGTTCATATTGAATACATGCTAGGGCTGTCTCATACAGGACTGGTGTATTGGTATTAGCGGGGGTATTTTTATGGCGATAACACCCACCGTTCATATTGAATACATGCTAGGGCTGTCTCATACAGGACTGGTGTATTGGTATTAGCGGGGGTATTTTTATGGCACTAACACCCACCGTCCATACTGAATACATGCTAGGGCTGTCTCATACAGGACTGGTGTATTGGTATTAGTGGGGGTATTTTTACGACATGTCGGCGGGTCTTTTGGTAGATCAGTAAAGCCTGATATTTATGAAATTCAAATCCTTAAACTGTTCCCTGCCCCAGCGGGGATTTGAACCTGGGTCCGGTAGGACTGCAGGCCAACTCTGTGTGTGTGTGTGTGTGTGTGTGTGTGTGTGTGTGTGTGTGTGTGGTATAGGGCAATATCAGCCAGTATACAGCGGTGTTGTTTTATGTCAATTCTTCCAGTATTTCGTAGGGCAAAATATCGACATTCTGAACCATACTGTGTGCCTTGATGATCTACAGGGTGAGTCAAAAGGTTGGACGCACGAGGGATAGGGTAGATGAGGAGGAGGAGGAGGAGGAGAATATTGATGATGATGTTGATGTTGATGTTTGTGATGATAGTGATGATAATAATAATAATAATAATAACAATAATAATAATAATAATAATAATAATAACAATAGTAATAATAATAATAATAATAATAATAATAATAATAATAATAATAAACTAATAAAGATAATAATAATCCATAGCACATAGGCATTGTCCAAACGTGAGAAAATGTGAGAAAATGTGAGAAATTGTGAGAAAATGTGAGAAAATGTGAGAAAATGTGAGAAATTGTGAGAAAATGTGAGAAATTGTGAGAAAATGTGAGAAATTGTGAGAAAATGTGAGAAAATGTGAGAAATTGTGAGAAAATGTGAGAAAATGTGAGAAAGTGTGAGAAAATGTGAGAAAATGTGAGAAATTGTGAGAAATTGTGAGAAAATGTGAGAAAATGAGATAATGAGCTAATTTTTGGTCATAAATGCTATATAAAGATGGGTCCAAATCTCAACCGTATGGGAGCTTTCGTTGCAAATGTTCCTTAGCGATTTATTTTGTATTTAACACCTTGACATTCTTCTATATGTGGCTTAGTTAATTTAGTGTTGGTATCAGTGATATTAAACGGGTGCTATCGGTCTATCTATTGCCAGACGCCTTACTCTCGTAAGGGGTGGCCACAAACAAATCGCCTCCATGTCGCCCTTTCCCCCCGTCATGCTGATGTAAAATGTGCAGAATGAACTGCTTAGGAAATGCTGTCACGAATCTTACAGTGCCACTACAAATGCCAGCTTTTTGCAGCCTCTCTCTCTCTCTCTCTCTCTCTATCTATCTATCTATCTATCTATCTATCTCTCTATCTATCTATCTATTGCCAGACGCCTCAATCCCGTTTGGGGTGGCCACAAACAAATCGCCTCCAAGTCTGATACAAATATTATGCGTTTTTTCTCATATACAAAACTACTGTAACCACTTCTCTGCTTCACTGATGGCCAAGTATAGCCAGAGTGGGCGATAAATTGGACTAGTAACCAAGGAGATTCATGCCTGCCTCGTACTAAGGCTTGTGGTAATTCATTTTTCGATTTTATTTTTGGAAGTGTCACAGATCCATCAAATTAAATCTTATTGAATATATAGATGATTTTACTCACCTCCTGTAGTAGTGGTGGTAGTGGTAGTAGTAGGGGGAGTGGTGGTAATAGTGGT
>NC_136955.1:44727654-44802654 GCF_032717465.1 Coenobita brevimanus
CTTCTCTCACTTGTGAATTAGTCGATGGCCTATGCTACGAATTCCAGACCTTGCACGGGGAGAGCCTCGGTAACGCTCTCCCTGTACTGGAAACTTAGCCAACTGTTCTCATTCTGTCTCCTGGCCTACCCGCTTCATAAACATTCATCTACGTTATCTAGAACAGAATACCAGAGTTGTTCCGATCGTGAATGGGGAATAGTGACCAAAAGATATTCTCCAAGGCACATATGACTGTCTCTCAGCTTTATATAAACTTGAGCTGTCCCCACGATTAGGTTAAACAGTTTTTTTTATTTTTTGTTATTCATAAGTGTTTTCGTTTTCTATCATTTCCTTTTAGTCCCATTTTCTTTCATACCTAACTTTATGGGAAACTATTCGAATTTCATAGTGCTTTTTACGCGATCGTTCGCGTTGTTGTTGTTGTTAGATTTACCTCCCGTGGGAGGACCGGGCCAAATAACGGCCCGCCAGAGAAGATATGAATAATAATGGAGCTCAAGGAGAGCTGCTGGTGGAGTGGATTCGAGTTGAAATGTGGGTTCCGTAGGAACAGCTGGAAGTATTCACTGCCTTAGTTTTCGGAAGAGGTCGGGATTTTTCTTCTTTAAATTCCCGAGGACAGTGTTGGCTACTTCTTCAGGGTCAGTGTCGAAGTTCAGGAGAGGGTAGAAGCTGGCGTGCTGGGGAGACGAGAGTAGGAGGTTCAACTACGCCTGTTTCCATGGTGGCGTCATGGAGATCGTAGCGGTCTTGGTGGGGGGGGGGAGGTGTCGCTGGATCTTGGGAGATTCAGGGGGTCGGGGGTAGACTTCAGTCCCTCCTCAGCTGCTGGTGGAGGTGCGTGGATCTCGACGGTGGTCGTATCTAGGTCCATATTCGAAGCCGGGTCGTCAGGAGTGATGGCAGTCGCCCTGTTGAGAGGAGCATCCAACTGCAGCCATTTCCACGGTGTCGTGCTGGATGGGACTGGCTGCAGTGGTCGGGGCCGGCGCTCCTGACGAGCGGCGGGACGGGCATCGTGGGCAAAGCTTTTGGGGATGGCAAGGCGGGGCAGCCCATTCTCCTCAAAGATTTGAGGGAGGAGAGTGCGCAGAGCCGCCCTGTCATCACCGCAGAAAGACCTTGCCGTCGTGATGCACATCACAGCGATGGTGTCCATCTCCCCAGAGCACCCAGGACCCTTGGACCAGCGTCTTCGGGCCGTGGGACATCGCCGTGCATAGGCAGAGCCCTGTACAGCAGCACCCCCCGGCCCAGAGACATCCTTGACCTCAGGACCATTAGGAGACTGTGAGAGACTGAACTCCACCGTCTCACCCTCGCCAAGAGAGCGGTAGAGGTGCCGCGTGTTGGGTGCAACGATCACTCGACTGTGCACGAAAACATCAGCACCAGTGTCCTGGCGCGTGATGAAACCGTACGCAGCCTTAACGTTGAACCAACGCAGGGTTCCCCTGATCCCCTCGGATCTGCTGTCAGATGCCCTCCTCAACAGGTCGTAGGCAGTAGCAGATGTTCTGGCCATGAAGTCTATGGGTTCCGCTAGCCGAGTTTCAATAGCTCTGAAGTGATGCTCTCCCCACGGCTGGTGGACGGGAACTGATCGTTCGTATTTTTTTTTTTATTTTTTTTTTTTTACGTGTCCGACTCTGGGCAAAGGCTTCAGGGCCTATATCTCGGGGGCAGTAGCCTATCCCAAGGCCCAGTAGAGCTCCTACACCTCCACATGTCACCAGTTCGGCGCTAACATCCACCGTCCATATTGAATACATGCTAGGGCTGTCTCATACTGGACTGGTGTATTGGTATTAGCGGGGGTACTTTTATGACATGTCGGCGGGTCATCTGGTAGATCAGGAAAGTCTGATTTTTGTGAAATTCAAATCCTTAAACTGTTCCATGCCCCAGCCGGGATTCGAACCTGGGTCCATCAGGACTGCAGGCCGCCTTCTACCGATTCAGCCACGCCTCCACCATTATGCTTATCGTTTTTTTAGATATAGGAGTATCACGACGCGCCTTTCTGACCCTCTGTCTTTTATTAACTATTTTCAGGTGAGAGGTGCATCATTCCTGTAGACCTAAGTGATATCAGCGGAACCATAAAACCGCACGGAATACTGTTCATACCACACATCTGATCATTCACACCACACCACACCACGCAGCACCACACCATATAACCCTGTCACACAGAACATCACCACTCCACATCACACCACACCAAATCACCCTCCCACACCACACGTCACCACATAGCCTCTCACACCCTCTCACATCACACTTCATCACAATACAACACCAAACCACATAAAATCATCCTGTCAAACTCCAGACTACATAAAATCACTCTCCCACACCACTCTGTCACACCACACCACATCATCCTCTTGCACCACACCACACCATCCTATCTCACCACATCTCACACCACACCACACCATCATCTCACACCACACCACACCATCCTCTCACACCACATCACACCATCATCTCACACCACACCACACCATCCTCTAATACCACACCACACCATCCTCTCTCATCATACCACACCATTCTCTTACACCACACTACACCATCGTATCACACCACACCACACTATCCTCTCACCCCACCATACCGTCCATCTCACACCACATCACACCATCTTCTCACCATCATTTCACACAACACCACACTCTCCCCTTACACCATACCAGTCCCACACCTCCTCCTTACACCATATCACACCACACCACCCTCTGGCACCACACCACACCAAACCACATTACACAAAATCAACCTCCCACTCCACACCACACCACACAACACAGCACAGCACACACTACCATGCCATCGCACCACATCCACCACACCACTCACCACACCACACCCACCACACCGCACCCACACCACACAACACCCACACTACATCCACCACACCACACCATACCACACTGCACCACACCACATCACATCACACTGCACCACACCACATCACACCACACCACACCACACCACACTGCACAACACCACACTCACATCACACCCACCACACCACACCACACCCACAACCCACCACACCACACCACACCATCCAGCACTACAACATATCACCTTCTCATAACACACACACACACACACACACACACCTACAAACACACACACACACACACCTACAAACACACACACACACACACACACACACACACACACACACACACACACACACACACAACCATTCCATCCTCACACACACACACAAAATCACCCACCCACACCACAAAACACCAAGAACATTAGGCAAAGGGCCCTGGAGCTCCCCTGTCTAGTAGTTATATTCATTTTTCCATACAACTTATACAGCACCTCAGGAAAAGTGACAATTCATCTGTACAGGCAGCAGAGAAATTATAACTCCAGTGATGTATGTTATTTTTTACTCCCGGAATTCCAAGACGATTTCATTTCTTTTGAGAATGAAGAAGTGAAGGAACGTTGTGAGGTGGATGTGGATGTGACATAATTAGGAGAAATACACTGAGGTGGTTTGGACATGTGGAGAGGATGGAGAGTGAAAGAATGGCTGAGAGAGTGTATGTAGGTGAAGTGGAGGGAGGGGGAGACCGAGGATGAGGTGGAGGGCTGGAGTTGAGAGGTATATGAGGGAGGGGTGAGTGAGCTGGGGGGAGGGCAGTCACATGGTGGGTGACAGAGCGACTTGGAGGCGTTTTGTCTGAGTCCACCCTTTGCGGGATTAGGGCGTCAGGCTATAGATAGATAGACTCTCTTCCAATGTTAACCCCTTCATTATTTGGACTCGCTAACACCTCTTCCTCAGCTGTTTATTTTGGGATCTGGCTGGTTAATATCATTTTGGACCTTATTTATGCAGAGCATGGTGATATTACAATGATATAAGCAACATAAAAGACAACAGTAATGTATAATAAGCAAAATAAATCACTTAAGATGAGGTGATAGGATGCGTTAGGAGAAACACATTAAGGTAGTTTGGCCATGTGGAGAGGATGGAGAGTGAGAGACTGACGAGGAGTGTATGTGAGTGAGGTGGAGGGGGGAGAGGGAGGGGGAGGCCAAGGATGAGATGGAGGGATGGAGTGGAGAGGTATATGAGAGAGAGGGGTGTGAGTTGGGAGCAGGGCAGTGAAATGGCGGGGGACAGAGAGACATGGAGGCGATTTATTTGTGGCCACCCCGTTTGGGATTAAGGCGTCTGGCAATAGATAAATAGGTAGATCTTCATTGCTAAGTTATATCAAAAGATGAACACTAGAATACGAGGCTAGTCACGATTAAGTGCTATGGAAAGGATGTAGAGACATAGCATTATCTTTCACAGTCGACAGAGGTACGTGAAATAAGCTGCAAAAGGACGAAAATCTAGGCCAAGTTAAGGTAAATGAGGCTTTGTGGCAGGAATCTAATGCAGAATACGTCGACAGATGAATGTGCTGCAGTGCTTTAGAAGAAGTAGGATACCATGAGATATTTGGCCATGTATAGAGGTCAGATGATGAGATTTTAACTAGGAGAATGTATGTGATGATGAATGAGGAGAGGAAAGGATGGCTGGGATGGGGAGATCGAGAATGAGATGGAGGGATGGGATGGATAGGGATTTGAATAAGGGGTGGCATAATGTGATCAATAAACCCAATTTTTCCCTCGGATGTAATTTTTTATGGACCCATCCAGCTGGAGCATCTTAGCCCACTAAACCATCAGGCATCATTTGGTTATAATTATGGATACCCAGATACCATTCAGTGGAGTAACTGGTTTCCTGGTTTACAAGAAACCAAATGGCTTGTCAATAAGCGTAAAAGCACCTGTAGATTGCACTAGCTACCACGCAATGAAGTAACTAGTTTCCTGGTTTACAAGAAACCGTACTGCTTGTCAATCGGTGTAGGCTCACCTTTCCACAGCACTACCATGAATGAGTGGGATGTTGGAAGCCCTCGCCTACCACCAGGAAACAAACATTACCCACAGCTATATTCAGGCTTTTATTTTGCAAGAGGAACAGGTGGCAGTGGTGGCATTACGGGTGGGCAAACTGGCCAGCTGACCAAAGTCCCTTCAGAAAGGGCTCCCTAAATTTGGCTAATCATAATACTAATGAGAGGTATTATAAATTGATTTTAAATTTCATTCTTTCATTTAACATCACAGATAAGTACAAACATTTTAGTGCTTGGACTGTTTTGTACAAATGCTACTGGTATTTTAATGACAGGATATGAAAATCACATGTTATGCTGAAGGGACCCAAGCGACTCTCCTGCCCAGGGCTGCCCAAAATGCAAGGACATCACTGCAGTAGGGGTGCTGTCATCCACACACATGATATATTGCTGTCTTCAGGTGATTATACACTGAGTGACAAGACTAATTCTTTACTGTAGCCCAGGAAACCATTTATGCTGGGTGGTAGCCACTTCACCAAATGATACCTGGAAGTCTGGACAAGAGTTTACATTCAAGGTATGGTTTGGGTGTATTGTTCACATAATGTCACTTAAGGGCAAGTAATGTTGGTTAAATGGTGGGACTAAGTAACCTAGGCCTAAGTCCTTATGCTACTGGTGGGACAGAAAATAAATGAATGATTAACAGATGAATGGAATAAGAAATCATAGTTATGACTGGGAATTTATCAAAGGTTTATCATGATTTTTATAAGAGGGATTCCTTTATGTGGTTGCACTGATATTAGTGGTTGGCTCTACTGTCCAGTCATACAAAATATGTCTCTAAACTCCCTTCATTGTCCTCAAAAGGAGAATTGTGGGCTGTCAAAGGGCAACCTGTCTGCACTCCACTGGGTTTAAGTGATGAACCTGAGATCACAATAACAATAATATATAGACAGGAGCATCAGAAAATAGAGAAAAAGTTAATGAAAATATAACTAATAATAGTAGTAGCTGCAACCCCAGCCTCATCTGAATGTAAACCCAGTGGTCTGCAACATGAACTTGTCCTTATTGTGCTGGCTATTGTCCTTCTGGGGAGATGGTGGGGGGGGGGGAGTTGAGAGATATTTGTTTAACTGGGCAACTCCACCATTGTCATTTGAATATTACCACATAAAGGCATCCAATCTCAGGTGGCTGATAAGGAGAAGGAATACAAAGGCTTAGCACACTGAAACTAAGGGGTTTGTAAATGCTGTATGAAACCTAATAATCACTGCACTGGCTGGGATTTGGATGCAGGATCCAGTGCTGACTGGAAATACATGTTACACTTGAGTCAGAGAGGATCCCATTGCTTTCCCACATGGTCTACCCATCCTGTATAGGGGGGACTCAGCATTGCTGAGGTGGCCTCTAGCTCCCCAGCTCTGAAAGGCTTAATGGATGAAGAGGATGCTGGCACTGGCTATGCTGTTGGAATGTCCACCTATCCACCCTCCATTTCAGTGGTGCTTGTCCACCTGCATGCTCCCAAGTCTTTGTGTGCACCATTTCCTGACCCAAGCTCCCTCAGTGTGCTGCTTTGGCTCATGACTTGGACAGTTTCCCATAGACTGTGGGTGTGAACCTTCCAGTTTCCATACCTTCCTCTGGCTCTGGACCACTCACAGCCCTTCACCTCAAGGTTATTCATCCCCCTCACAGCATCCTGTGCCATCTCCCCATCCTACATATCCTGTGATGCCCAGTGAACTCACTTCAGTTCCAAAATCTAACTCCTTTGCAGGTCTCTCTCTCTCTCTCTCTCTCTCTCTCTCTCTCTCTCTCTCTCTCTCTCTCTCGACCAAGGTGGCCATTTTTTTAAAACCTAAGGATGGGGTGAAGATATAATTATAAACATAAACAGGCATGGGGTTGGGTGTCTTACAGACATGTACAATATTTAAAGACTGGTTCAGAGATAAGGTGAACACTTGTGTTTACACTATGTTTATTGGTTATGTGTCTTGAAATAGGAGTATTGAGTGTGAATTAACGTAGTTCCCATTTAAAATCCTTTATTAATCGATCAAGTTGATAAAACTTTAATCATGAACATCCACCAAATACGTCAGTGTAAAACTCCCTCCTTCCATGATGAACACCATGGGCCATAGTTAACAGTAAGTGGCATGCAAAGATCAGTAATAGAAGAGTAGTTGTTCCCTAGGCAGTCTGGCCAAACAACCCCGAGTCCCTAAGGAAGGCCACGGCCAAGACCGGGCTTTCCCACAGAGCTCTCAAGGAGTGTATGTTGTGTTGTTGGCATAGGTGATTGTGTGCAGTGCAGTTTTGCATAATGTGGTTAATAGTATGGGGTGCTGTGTTGCATCCTGGACAGGCATTAGCAATGAAGTCATCCAGCCTCTTCTGATAAGAGGGCTAGATGATGCCCATATCTCAGCCTGGCCAGGTGGAGCCTGTCCTCATGAGGGAAGTAGGATTCAGCAGGGTGGATATCAGTAGGCCGTGCATGCAGCTGTGTGTTGTCTTTGAGTGACTGAATGGAGCGGCAAGTGATCTGAGCATTGATATGCTTCTAGAAGCTGGTTTGAGGTGGGTGAGGGGGATGAGATGACAGTATTTGTGTATGGTATCGTGTGCTGGGTGTTGTTTTGATGTTCCTTGGTGTGGGTGTGTTATGTTGTGCCATATTAGTGTCATGTCAGCTGCAGAGGAAGCTACTTGTATCTGTGGTGTGTGGGGTGTGGGTATGTCATGAATGTATAGGTTAAATGTGTAGGGGACAAAACACATCCTCAAGGGACACCATCTGTGAAGATTCTGATGTTCGATGGCTGATCAGCAAATGTTACACGTGCAAATCTGCCTGCTAAATAGTTTGCCAGCCATCTTTTTGTGTTATTGTGCATGTTTGTGTTGAATATTTTGTTTCTGAGGTTGTTGGGGGGGAGGGGGGGATGGCATCAACAGCTTTGCTGATGTCTAGTGTGACTACTGTAGGAGTGTTCTGTGTGGTGGCCTAGCTGAACTGATGCCATCAAAAACTCTTTGTGTAAGGTCTGTAAGAAGAGTGTTTGTGGAGTGTAGTGGCCTAAAACCATGTTGTGATGGGGCTAGGGGGATGTGAGATGTTACTGATTGTAATACCAGTCGTTCAGTGACTTTGGAGGGGGTGCAGAGGAGTGTGACGGGGCGGTGTGAGGAGGGTAACGTGGAGTCTTTGTTGGCTTTAGGGATAGTGATGATAATGCCATGCTTCCAGATGTTGGGTATTATGTTGTGTGAGTAGCTGTAGTTTGATATGTTGGTGAGTGCTTGTATGCCTTGTGGTCCAAGGTGTTTAAAGTGTATGTTGCTTATGTTGTCTGTGTCACAGGCAGATGAGTGTTTAAGGTTCGTCTGGTTGTAAGTGAAAGGTGCGTAGTCTGGGTCTGTGAGGAACTGTTATGACACGTCGGTCGTCGTGATGGGGGTTTAGATGACTTATGTGTGAAAAGTGATTGATGAGAGTGTGTGCTTGTTGTTTGTTTGAGGGTATGGTGTCTGTTGTTGTGATGGCAGTGTGTGATTGTGTAGTGTTGCTGTTGGAAAGTGTGATGCTGTTTAGTGTTTTGTAGAATTTGCTGGTGTTTGTTTTGTGATCATATGTCTAGAGAAAATTATTCCAGTTTGGTGTTAATTTTGGGGCCTGGTGGTTTAGTGGGTAATTATTGCACTCCAGTTGGATTGAGCTGGTGAAGGTTTATATCCAAGGGGTGGTTGGGGTTGATTGCTCATGTAATGCCACTCAGGGATGAGTGAGGCTGGTCACTCTCATCTTAAATGTCGGGACCAACTGCCTAGCCCCGGGCTCCTATGCTCCTCATGGGACGATGTAGGATTGGATGATGGATGATGGATGGTGTTTACTGTTCTGATATTTTATTGTTTATCTGAGTGTTGAGTTCTTGTATTTGTTGTATGGTGTCTTGTGTATGGGGTGTTGGGGAGTGTCGCAGTGTGTCCCGTTGTCTGATGAGGCCTTGAATTTCTGGTGTGAAGTTGGGGTTGTGTCTCCTTCTGTTGCCTCTAGGGATGTGTCTTTTGTCCACATTTTGTATAATTGAACTGAAAGTGTGCACAGCGGTGTTGATGTTTGTGATGGGTGTACTGTTTAATGTTTCAAAGTGTTGTTCTGTTTCAGTTGTGAAGGCCTCCCAGTTGGCTCTCTTACAATTAGTGTATGTGTGTCTGAGGCCAGCTGGGGTGATTCTGGTTTTGGTAGTGATGATGACTGGGAGATGGTCAGAGCCAAGGGTTTTGACCACTCTCAAGGATCAGTAGCACCTTTTGGTTATTAGTGTACATCTAAACTTCCACTCGAATGCTAGTTACATCATTTTATTACGAACATAATTACCACTGATAACATACATGAGGATACTGAAGCATTATAAAGCCTCCTCTGCCTTACAATAATGGCCTTGATTCCCCTTAGCTTCTCAGTGAGTGGCAGTATGCCTTGCTATTTGTCGTTTAGTTGCAAACTTTCTGCCACACTGATCACACGTGTACTTCTTCACTCCAGCATGAATCAATAGGTGTTGTGTGAGGTGGCACTTCTGAGCAAACAGCTTACCACACTCATCACACTTGAACTCTTTTATCCCAGAATGAAGAAGTAGGTGCTGGCTGAGGTGGCCTTTCCTACCAAAGAGTTTACCACATTCAGCACATTTAAAATTCTTCACACCTGAATGACAGTGTAAATGTTTTTTAAGGCTGCCTTTATAATGAAACTCTTTACCACATTCATCACACTTGAAATTCTTGATTCCTGAATGGAGTAGAAGGTGCTGCGATAGATTACCTTTCCTGCCAAACAACTTACCACACTCTTCACACTTAAACTCCTTCACTCCTGAATGAACTGATAAGTGCTGCTTAAGATGACTGTCTGAGTCAAATACTTTGCCACATTCATTGCATTTGAACTTAGTCTCCCCTGAATGACGCAGTAAGTGCCTATCAAGGTTACATTTATGGGCAAAGAGTTTGCCACACTCATTACACTCGAACTTCTTCACTCCCGAATGACCTAGGAAGTGCCGGATGAGATACCTCTTACAGCTCAACACTCTACCACACTCTGAACATGCAAACTTTTCAGTTTCTGGGGGAGATACTGTATCTTTAGCAATCCCACTCTCACTGAATGTATTAACTTCAGCCGAGGAAGACACTGTGTCTTGATCACTCCCATTCTCACTGGACTTGTCAGTTTCATCAGAGACAGCTAATGGATCTTGGGCAATCCCATTATCACTGAAATCTTCAACTTCATCTGAAGGAGTTACTGTGTCTTGAACAGTGCCATTCTCAGAGGTGAATATTTCTTCACTCACCTCACACTCTGCCTTAACATTCAGTTCTTCCTTAACCAATTCCATTATTTTGAACTTTCCTTTAAACTTCCTCGTCAATTTTTTATAGTATGGTGTTTCTCTTCACTTTTTCCTGTCGGTTTTACCTCAAGGGTTTGGAGGGCAGGGGAGAGATTTCTTAGTAACTATTCTTGTCTTATTCTATTGGTCTTTAATTTCAACCAGCTATCCTATTTCATAACTTGAGTTGCAGAAAGAGACAGTGCTATAACTCTACATCTTTTCCACAGCACTTCTTCATGACCAGCATCATATACTAGTACTTATATATTATCAAGACTCAGCACTGATGATATAAAGGACAATTCAAAGCCAAACAGAAGCTTTAAAATGGTGGGGGCTGGAGAGCCTTAATACCTGTCAACACTCATGCCTACCAGCAGTATCACAGTAAAACTTTTCCCATGACTAAATAAACAATAATAAAAAACACTGGACAATAGTCATCAGTACAGAACCCAGATTATTACTACACAACCATACTGATCAACAAAGAGGTCATTAATATAGTGTCTTTATTCCTGACAAAGATCCCCAACCCCTTTCGGCAGTTAATGACTCACTACTACCTCATAAGAAATGCTCCTCAAATTTCACATAACAATGGCTTAGTATTCAAGTTGATCGAGTGGTGCAGTTCCATCAGGTGAATATAACCAGACTACAGTGACCCATAGCTCTCAACACACAAGCTCTTAATGAACCATTCGTGTCATTGGAAAGGTACACAGAAAGATTTTGTCAGTTCCAGTAAATATTGGAGATGAACTGCTGGAATGTGTTGAGGAATACTTTACACTTGCAAAAAACAGTATCAACAGCACCTCAACCTGGCCTAGACGTTTGTCTTTTTGTAGCTTATTTCACATGAGTTAGTGGCAGGAAAAGACAATTCTATGCTTCCTCGCCATTGTTATAGTACTTCTTCATAGCTGCCACCATAGTCCAGTGCTATTCTTACAAAAAACATGTAAGATGGCCAGGTTACTTTAAAATTAACACAGTTCTTGACAATGAAATTAAATAATCGACAATAATGGGATGACTGGTTTTTGGTGACGTAAGACTGTGAAGATAGAAAGCTTGCCTTTATGTCAGATTAACTGGCTAGAGCATTAGTGTGTCCTTTTTATCAAATTTTTCACTTGGAATCTTACAGTCTAACAAATATCTCCAGTTTACCAAAAACCTCTTAGTCTAACAAAATCCTTTAGTCTGACAAATGTAGGGAATCAGTAGTCATGGTGATCAAACATTCTTCCAGCCAACAAGCCACAGTGTGATGTCATTCTTGTCAACATAACACTTATTCCTCTAGCAGCTCTCTGGTGACCTCACTGTTGATGAGTCTGCTAAACTCATCTCACTTCCACTACGGCTCTGGAACACAAGCTGCACTTAAATCAGCATCAAAATGAACCCGATAACGCTATGCAAGCAAGCCTTACTATTTCAGGGATGTATTTTGAAAAAATTAGGCTTTTTTCATAAAACTAGTACCATAAACTGGATGAAGTGGTAAATTACCTTTATATGTTGCAACAGTTTTATTTGGCAATCCTCATATAAACTAATATGGAGGCAAAAAAAAAAAAAAATCAACAAGGATTTACCATACAGCACCTTATGCACACAGAGCTAGAAGGGACAGAATACATATCTGAGTCCAGCCATGATCATTACCTTATAGCCATGTCAGAAGAGTCAACATCAGCTCCTTTAACATCACATATACTGATACACTGACTGGTGGCTGGCCTGTACCATTGCTGTCCACTTTCCACCTGCTCTCTCACCACTGATCTGAAATACAACACAGTACACTACACTCTGCCCTGAGTTAGTTTTACTTTACCCATACAGTAAACCCTTGCTATAACACACTAACTGGGAGAAGCCTGATCCAATAAAGCCCATAGTCCATTATATCTGATGATCCCTCCCCACTCTCTAGGGGCGATTTCAAGCACATGTTTGAAAATAAATTAACACAATAGCATATTCTAGTACTAAAAATTAAAACTATATCCATTTTACACCAACTTGACCCATAATTTTCCCCTTTTGCAGCTTATTTCACATCCTTGTCATAGAACTTCTACTATACAGAACTGTAGGGCCTCACTATACCGGAACAACTGGTGGGAAACCCGATCTGATAAACCCGATAACCCAGTAAGTCTGATGGTCCCCTCCTTGAAGGGATTTCAAACATATAATAGAAAATAAATGAGTAAAAGAGCATATTCTAATACTCACAATGAAAACTATGTCCATTATATGCTAACTTGGCCCATAATTTCACACCCTTGTCACCTCATTTCTTCATGACCGGCAGACTACTGTATTACTATAGCCTGGTAAACAACTCAGCAATATGGAGAAGAAGAGGAAGAGGTTGGTGTAAAAAAGATAGGAAACTCAAGTTTTGTACACTGTACTTGTACAGATGGATGTGGACTGCTACAACTCCCACTCTCCTCTTATGTCATACACTAAGTTCACTGTCATTCATCTTCACTGTCAGCAAAGATGGTTTCTGGTGGCTCTGGTGTCAATTATGGAACAGGGAGTACTGCAATTCTGCACTGGGGGTTGGGGTCCTGGGGGCTGTACTGCCGGACCCTGAGGCTGTGTGGAGGCTGGCTGAGGATGTTGATGCTACAGACATATTGGAGATCTCTGATTCCATGCAGAACCTCTTAGCAGCAGGAGAGGCCACAGGCTTTAAAACCTGGGAGGTCTTAGCCTGGACCTGCCTTGGCTGCTGCAGCTGCATTAGTTCCTACCTGATGAACTGCATGACCTCACAGTGGTGGGCAATACACCCAACAACTCTGTCTATGATGAGAACTGTGTCTTCAGCATCAACAATGCCTGCAGCCAGAGACAGTCCAGGTGCCTCCACCTCCTCTTCTCTTCGTCTTCTTCCTTGACCAGTGACTTGACTTGCTGCAGTTCAGCAGCAGTTTCCTCTTCTGTCAGGTGATGGTTGCCAGGCACACCAGCATCTTGATCCAGCCACTCTTGCAGCTCCTCCACAGGAAGGTTTCCCTGCCCTGCAGCTGCCAACATTTTGGCAATCCTGTGGCTCAAACCCCTCAAAATTATGCAGTGGTGCTGGAGTCTTGGGTGTCCTGAGGAGACTGCATCACCCATTCTTCGGTATGGCAAAAGACATTTCCTTCCACGATTCTGCCCAGTTGAAAATGGCATCCTTGACAGTGTTCCTTTTGAAGTTACACAGAGTCTTCTTGACCCTGGTGTCCTCACAGCTTTCCTGGTCCATCCCATCCTCAGTCACAATGAGGCACTGGTGCAGGTACAGGTTCCTGTAGTACCTCTTTGCACTCTATAACTACCTCATCCAATGGCTGGATAAGGACAGTGGTGGTGGCTGGCAGGAACAGACCCTTGATTTGCCCATTCTTGGTGCAGAGTTTCATGGTGGAAGGATGGATTGGTGCATTGTCCAACAGCAGCACTGCCTTCATGCTGTCAACAGTGATGCCATACCTTTCTTGGTGCTACCACATGGCAGGGTCGAAGCTGTGGTGGAATTAGTCATGAATGATATCCTGCATCAACCGGGCAGATTTTTTCTCACTGTACTGAACAGGAAGTTTGGCCATGATGTGCTTGAGTAACCAAGGTCAATTGCTCTTGCGTACTAAGACTGGCTGTAGGTGATGAGAGTCATTGGCACTGGCACAGGCAAGAATGGAGAGATGCTCCTTTGTTGTTTTATTCCCTGGAGTGCTGTCCGTGTCTTTGCAAGCCTGTGTACTTTGAGGAAGAGCAAGCCAGAAGAGCCCAGTCTCATCTGCACTGTACAGTAAACGGAAACCCACTCAGGCCGTCATCCTCCATCAGCTTAAGAAGATGGTGGACAAACAGCTCCACAGCGTCAACATCGGTACTGAGCATCACCCCAGTTGTGGCCTTGTCAACAAAGCCATGGCACTTCCTAAACCTCCACAAGCAGCCATCACTACACTAGAAATTTTCAGCTGTAAGATGAGTGGCAAGCCTTTGTGGTGCGTGTTGGATATCTAAGCCACGTACAGGAACCCCTTCAGCTCACTCCTGTGTGTACCACTAACACACCGCTATGTCTAGTTCCTCGTTGAGCATCTTCCTGCTCCTGAACACATCCCTAACCTTCCTCACACCTTCCATTTTTTTTAAACCTCCTTCGCTTTGACCTTTGGCCTTTACGATGTCTGTAGGATTGATCTCTTAATCTCAAACTTGCGGCTGAGGTCACCCCTGCATGTGCCTTTCTCGTGTACCTCAATCACATCCATCTTCTCCGCAAGGCTTAAAATCTTCCTCTTTGCTTTCTAAGTGGAGGAGGGGAAGGTGGTTCCTTACAAGAAACTATTTCTCACAATCGCTATGTGGTAATGCTTTTTACACTCGGAAGATGCACGGTGCAGAGGTGAAGACGTTAACACAACGAAAAATGCACCGAGACTGATGTCAACCACGTATGGTACAGTGTACCCACAGCCTCTGTCCTGCCCAGGTACACTGGAAACAGCCCAAAAATAGTCCACCACCACTTCCCACCTGCTCCTCCCCAACCTAGCTCAAGGAGATGGGAAAACCACCACCACCATTAGCAACTGTGTTCAGAGTCGTGCTGCACATGAAAAATGATCTGGTAGGCCTGCATAATATGCTCCATGTAACGGATAGCATATATTAAATACAGAAAAGTGTTCAATCAGCCCAGAGTTGTCTGGTAGGTCTGTGTGATTTTTTCCATTTACCAGATGGTATCTATTATGTATGATGGTTTGTCTGGGGGGCCCCAAAGTGTATATTAAAGCCATTATTTCGTCTAGCTGGGTGCAGCAAGGCAAGGGTTTACTGTAATCTGTTATGATAACTCAGCAATCACAATGGGGAGAGGGCAATTTTAGAACAGTTTGTATTATGACCCATTGTGCCCTATTTGACAGACATTGTTCATTATAGCTGATGGAAGTTCGTTGGTCTTCACAGTGTCCAATTTAAATCCCATATCCACTATATCCAGGTCCATTATAGCAAGTGTCTATTGTGTGTGTGTTTTTAATATGACGGACTGAACTGGGCCTCATTCACAAATGTTGGCTGCCTTTTCCATTTGGCATCTGCCCTCAGTCTGGAAATTTGGCACATAATGCAGTACACTCTGTACTTAGCCTACTGAACATGCATTATCATTATCAGCAACAGAGCACCTAGTAAGCCCTTATCTTTCACAGTACAGTACTCAACTTTGCCAGCTCTGCTGTTTTGTGGGCAAGTAAACCATCAGGAAGTACATTTGTGTGATAATTTAGACAAATCTGTGGCTAAACCATCTCAAACCACACTTGAAACAAATGGATTCTAATGTCTGGTGATATTCTAGGGTCTGAAAAAGCTCTTATTTCTCACAGGTGTCCACGTAACATAATCCCTCCGAAAGGTGAGGGCTTACACTGCACCGCACCATATGGCATGATTCTTGTGGCAGTAATATTGTGCTTTAGGTAGTTACGGATTTCAGTGAGGTTAGTTTTGGCAAGGACAGCCCATGCAGAAAGAATGGAGAATGAGAACGACTAGAAGCACGTATACGCATGAGGCAGAAGGAAGACCCAAGATAAAATGGAGAGATGGAGTGAAAAGATATATGAGATAGGGGAGTGAGCTGGAGGGGGGGCAGGCAAATGGCAAAAACAGTGTAACTTGGCAGCAATTTGTTCGAAGCCATCCCTTCTAAGATTTAAGCATCTGGCAACTCATAGATGTATAGGTAGATAGATGGAAAATTTTTGAACTAAGATGCAATTAGGCAAGAAAATGTAAGAGTTACCCTGGCCTGCCTCCTGGCATATGCCTCATTGAACCTGTGTTTTAACCATCCCGGCATATGTTCAGGTTTTAGAAACACTTCTTGGTTACATAAAGAATTCCATTAACTACTGACGGGAATTTTTTCAAGAGTTTTGACTATAACAGGTAACCTGGTGGTGGGATGAGGGTGTAGAAACCACAGTTAAGGAGAAAAGAAGACTTGTACTGGAATGGAAAAGTGGTGTTAACAAACAGGAATACTTGCTGCCAAATGCAGGGCTGGAAAGGAGGTATCCAGGGCAAAATCTGAGTCTCAGAGACTTTTACTACATAACCTAAAGCACACTTCTACAAAGGAAACATGGTGGCAATTCAGATGAAGAGAGAAAACATGGATATCAGAAGTGAGCAGTGTGTGGAGAATGAAGGACAGGTAGTGTTGGGCAGTTAGGCTATTAAAGACCCCTGGAGAAAGCATTATAACCTGTTGCTGCATGAGGAGTTTGACTGGAACAGGGAAGGTTTGGAGTCAGCGGATCCAATGTTTGGCCCTTGGCCTTTGACTGATGCTGCTCCATCCTACACATTGTTTGTGATAGATGGGTGCATAAGAGATATAGTGGTATTAGAAGCAGACTTTTTTTTTCTTATGCAAGGAAGAAGGAAACAAAGACCAGGAGCCCACAAATTGCACTTCCTTCCAAGAAAAAAACAAAAACAATATAAAAGAGAGCCAAATTCAAGATCCGTTCATTTCAAGATGCCTAAACACACTACGTTTGAAAGACTGGAGATCATAGGAAGTAGGAAATACAGACAGAGGGAGGCAGTTGCAGAGTTGACCTGCAAGATAATGCTGATTTCGTGTGTGCAGTATGTCAGGGAGCATATACAAAGAGTGTCAGGAGGGAAAGGATTGATATTACTGGAGTTTGTTATTCTGAGGGATGTTATGCATTGGAGGTGGGGCTGGAGCTACCTCTGTGGCTAGGGTATGGAGTGGTTGGAGAAGTTCTGGGAGCTGTTAACTCTCCTTTTACTGAGAAGGGTCTTCCTCCATGCTAAGGGATCCTTGTATGCGGTGTGTTTACGGAGTTTAGCCTAATGCTGTAAGGTACGTTAGTCAGACCTGTGCAGTAAAGAAAGAAGATATTTGTAAGCTCAAACATCCAGAAATGACAAAGATTAGATGGACGTCTTGTATCCATGAATGCGAGGCCTGGGAAGGCTAGGATTACAACAGAAGTGTTGAGAGGAAGGTTGGAACTGTAGCAACTGATGGTGTGATGAGGAAGGGTAGATTGAGATAGTTTGGCCATATTGAGAGGATAAAGGATGACAACTGGGTGTGGAAAGTGAGACGTATGAACATCGAGAGTAGGGTTGTGAGAGTCTGACTGAAAAAGGCCTGGGACAACATCATACTGTGGCCTCAGGGATAAGGGATTGAGTAGGAAGGCTGCCAGAGATTGAGCAGCATTGACGGCTGCCATTAGGTGACCAAAGCTGATGCATGCATACATGTCGGAGCCTTCATGAACAATACAACATGATTTCAACTATAACCAGATTATTTTTTGGATGGAAATTATTTATTAATTACAGCATTTCCAAGGCAGACACTGGCAGGGTCTTCTCACCTACCTGTGAGTTACCTGCTTTTGCCTCTACCCATTTCCATCAACACATCTTAACTTTACTTGAGTGGCTGCATAGGAGATATAGAATGATTATATAAAGGCATTCACTGGAAAGCTAGTATCAACAGGTTTTGTGTATGAATGACATCTTAGGGACGTAATCCCTGTCAATAACAAGGAAACCTATACTGGGTCTTGCCTGAATTGTCCACAGTCTTTTTCCACCAATCAGACCAGGTTATGTTAGGTAACTGCATTTGGTTAGATGGTAAATTGAGTAAGTCTGGTAGCAAAATGTATTCATATTTTTATCAGCTTAGCACACAGTATTTTGGGTATATATATAGGCCTATATATATATATATATATATATATATATATATATATATATATATATATATATATATATATATATATATATATATATATGATTCATTTTGAATTTTACAAGCTATTCATGTACAATTAATTTCAATACTGGCCATTCATTTGATTGTGACCACTTTTTAGTCTCAAATTTCCTCCCCTAGATTTCAATGTTCTTCCTTTTTTAGTCAAGGTTAAGATTCAGTGACAATGAGGGTTAAAATCCAGGGAAGTTCGTACTTTGATATTTTAAAACTCTCAAAAATACTGCCAAAATCCTGCCAACCCTAAAGTACCTCCTTCGGAGTTTCTGGCCACAAGGCGGGGCTACTCAGGTTAATAATATTTAACCAGTTTAATCCGATGACATATATATCGGTTTATTTTCCTTGCCTTCGGTTGACTCTGTAACCTACAAGTGGCCATGAAGGTGACTGTCATATGTTAGGTATTGAGTCCCAGCCTCAGTACCACATTGGATATCTCCACAGAATTTGGGTGTCATGAATTGGTTGAAAATCTATGAAACTTCCCACTACTAAAATTTTCTAACTGATCCTTTATAAATAAATGTATGGTATTCTGATTATGAAAGTACGGTAATTGATTTTAACATTTCTGACGAGTTAAACTTTAAGTTAGTAATCAGCCTATACAAATTCATCCATTACATACGGTATGTAAAACAAGCCAAATGTAACCTAAACAAACCATAAAATCATCACAGCAATCCTATTTCTGGTATTGTATTAATCTTTTTTCTGCAGACTCTGGGTGTCATATATGAATTAGACTATGATAAAACTAATCCTTGAGTTATTATAAAGACGATGGCTGCACAAGCTGTTAGGATAAGGGTCACATTAGGTTATTTTAAGCTACATTAGGACAGGTTAGGTTAGGTGAGGTTTGCATCAATGTTATCTTACGTTAGCTTAGGCTCGACTTTCTTTTCAATGTAAATCAGGCAAACTAATGCTCATATATTGGTGAAATGAATGATTTTTTTTTTTTTTTTTTCATTATTCATAGCAAACATATAAAAAAATACAAAATATGGCTTATCAACCAAGTTTATTTGAGAGAGGCAGTTTTCTTTCCCTTACAGGTGGCTTTACATCGAGTGACAAGCCAAATGGTTTCATGTAAGCCAAGAAACTATTTACAACGCTGGGTGGTAACCATATAACCAGACCATACGTGCTCCCTACGTGTCAGCAAGTGGGTTGGTGGAGGATTAGTGCCCCTCCCCGTAAAATAAATAACTCAAAGTCAAATGACCACCCCTTTCGGGATTATGGCGTCTGGCAATAGATAGATAGATAGTTTTAAGGTGTATTAGGCAATATATATCCCAGAATACAGCCCAAACTTAAATATCAGCAAAACGATATACAAGTAACTGACACAGAATGGTAAGGACTAATTATTGTCGCTACGGATGACGTGCTACGAATCCTTCTATGCCTCATACAGCCCATGTCAATTAATGTGAGATAAAATGACTGGTATTAGTAAACTTTCATATTTCATGGTTGTACGAAAGCAAAATTCACCTAAGCAGCCTTACAGGTGGTGAAAATTTGCTTCTAAATACGGATAATCACTATTCACCAACCACTGCGTTGAAGGAACTGTAATTACATAGGATTTTAATCCATTTAAAGGTCGACTTCATGGTAGTTAATATCCAATACAGTTCGTACCTTTTTTTTCGTGGCTTGTTACTAGATTATTCATCATAGAGTTTATTGTTATGTCTTTGTTAGCACTGTGAGTGAAGAAAATATGTATACGGGCATATTTATAGAGAACTTCACAATGAGTTTATAGATACGACCTCAGATCACAGAACAGCTGAGGGCAAAAGAAACCACTGACGTCGTTGCCTCGCCATGTTCCCGCTTTGCAGAACTTGTTTTTAGTATTTCTGTTAGTATAATTCAAGCTACAGGTGATGTGATCTTTATTTTGATCAGAAGGGAATCACAGTTCACAGTTTTGAAGTATTTTCTCCAACTTAATCATGAGGTACATACTAAGACACTTAAGGGGGCAGAAAGATGGCGGTAAAAATACTTTAATTCTTTAGGGAACTGTATGCTATTATACAAATTAGTGAAGGACCAACCGTAGTCGTCAACAGCGTGGCAGAAAAAAGTTAACTGACTAAATATGCAAGTTATAAACAATATTCAAAGCCTACGCTATTGATTGAACATAGACCTTGGTGGTTCCCCATGAAAATTAATTATTATAGTAAAAATTAAGTAATAATAAGTATATTTACAGAATGACGGTGAATCGTCCAGGGGGAATCGTCCATGTTTTGACGGCGAATTGTCTGATGGCGATTTGTTTTGACGACAAATTGTCTGGAAGACCTGGCGAAGGTGATTAAACCTCTGACTACAACGCCCTTTAACTCAAGAAGATTGTCTGGAACGGAAAGATACGGGAGTTACGAAGCTGGACAATATTATCATCACCTGTAAGTTTGTTTTGGTGAAATGTTACATTTATAAGCAAAAGAATATGGAAATTTTCCGGTACTAGTCGATGTATGGCACAGTTTATATTTGTTGCTGAATTTGATAAAGGGTCGTATTTGCGGTAGTTGGCATAGCAGGCTTCGTTGCACGTCTTCCAGTGTGATTTATTTAGCCATTTATACCTTACCATTTTCTTCTGTGTTATTTATATCGTCTTACTGGTATACAAGGCCGTATTTTCGATAGTCTGTGGCTTCATAGTTTCGTATGGTGATTAATTTTGCATAATTGTCTGGCAATAGATAGATAGATAAATATAATTATCTTTAAAGCTGCCTTTAATTTTCGAAAGGAAATTATTTGATGTAGGGCCACATGTGGTATGTTTTAAATACTGTATAGTTTTCCTATGAAGGAAAACACACACACAAATGCATAAATTATTCATCATCTGCATCACCATTATATCCCCGTTATCAAGCACCCAGTATGGAACCTAAGCTAACCTAAAATAACATTGAAGTAAAGCTAACCAATCCTAACAACCTAACCAAAGTTAACCTATCCTCACATAGTAGCTAACCTAATCTAACACATCCTAACTACCTAACCAAAGCTACCCTATTCAAGCATACCCTAACCAAATCTAACCTATCCTAACAACCTAACCAAAGCTAACCTATCCTAGCATACCCCAACCAAAGCTAACCTATCCTAGCATACCTTAATTGAAGCTAACCTATCCTAACATACCTTAACCAGACCTAACCTCTCCTAGCTTACCCTAACCAGACCTAACCTCTCCTAGCTTACCCTAACCAAAGCTAACCTATACTAGTATACCCTAACCAAAGCTAACCTGACCCAACTCAACTTGGGTAGTATTCTTTAGTAACCCAAGAATTAGCTTGATCATAGTTAGATTCATTTCTGGCAACCAAATTCAGCAGAAATAAGTATACCAGGGTTAGTATGGACATGTTACTATTGTGGTTAGGTTAGATTAAGTTTGGCGTGTTTAAAATGGAGGCTGTTTTATAATTCTGTGTATATATATATATATAATCTATTTATTGCCAGATGCCATATTAATCCCATAAGGGATGACCACAAACAAATTGCCTCCATGTCACCCTGTCCCCTGCCATTTCACTGCCCTGGTCCCACCTTACACCTCCTCTCTCATATACCCCTCCACTCCATCCCCCCATCTCATCCTTGGCCTCCCCTTTCCTCCTTCCCCCTCCACCTCACTCACATACACTCTCCATTTTTTCTCTCTCACTCTCTATTCTCTCCACATGGCTAAACCTCCTCAGTGTATTTCTCCTAATGCTTTCTATCTTATACACATCCACACCACAGTGTTCCTTCACTTCCTTGTTTATCAGTCTCTCTTCACGTGACTCCACATGCTTCTCTCAAATAACTCATTTCTACTGCCCTCTCTTGACTTCTGTTCCCCCAACAGGGTCCAAGCTTCACTTCCATGTGTTAGAGTTGGTATCACAATACTGTCATGCAGCGACTTTATTATTTCCTTTCTCACTTCCCTGTTTCTTATCATCGCTTTCAGAGAACCAGCAACCTTTTGTTCCTTTTTGTACCCTTTCAAGCACGACACCCTCCAAACTCCCATCCATACTCATCACACTACCCAAGTTCAGGTATGCCTACTTAAATACACTTATTTTCCATTTCCTCCTCATCGAACCTCACTGTACATTCACTGACTTCACTTCTCTCAAAGACCATCACTTTACTCTTCGCTACATTCACCATTAGATTCCATTTCTTACACATTCTCCCAAACTCATTCACTAAGCCTTGCAGTTATAATTACAAGATTAAAAATTGCACATGTTATGTGCTGGGGGTGGGGCTGGAGCTAGCTCTGTGGCTAGAGAGAGGAGTGGTTGGAAGAAGTTCAGGGAACTGTTTCCTCTCCTGACAATGAGAGGCCTATCCCTCCGTGCTAAGGGATCTTTGTATGCAGCATGTGTTAAGAGTGTAGACTAATGCTGTATGGTAGTGAGACCTGGGCAGTAAAGGAAGAGGATATTTGCAGGGTTAGACATTCATTCATTCATTCATTGCCAGACACCATGTATCCCAAACGGGGTGGCCAAGGGCTTAGAGTTAATTGTTTTACAGGGAGGGGCACTAATCCTCCACCAACCCCACTTGACGTAGGGATGCCAACAGCATCTGGTGTTCCCAGGCGGTCACCCATCCAAGTACTAACCAGACCCAACGTTGCTTAACTTCGCTGATCGAACGGGAAGCGGTGTATTCAACGTGGTATGGCCGTATGCAAAATGAAAATGATTAGGTGGATGTACAGTGCATCCTTGAGTGCGAGGCCTTGGGGGTCTAGGTTTATGATGGAAGAGTTAATGGGTAAGATGGGACTGGAGTGTATTGGTGCTCTGAAGAGGAGAGGTAGATTAAGATGGTTTGGGCATGTGGAGAGAATGGGGGATGATAATTGAGTGCAGAAAGTGAGAAGCGTTAATATTAGCGGTAGGGTTGTGAGAGGTAAATCAAAAAAGATCTGGGGCGAGGTCATTGAGTGTAACCTCAGGCACAAGGGACTGCCAGATATCGAGCAGCATGGAGAGTTACCATTAGGTGACCAGTGCTGATGCATGGAAGTATGTTGGAGCCTTCAAAAATGTTGAATGAACGTATCTAAAGTTTAAAACTGATCCATCCATCATCCAATCCAGTGTTGCCCCATGAGGAGCATAGGAGCCCAGGGCTAGTCAAGTTAGTCCTGACATTTAAGATGATAGTGACCAGCCTCATTCATCCCTGAGTGTCATTACGTGAGCAATAAACCCCAGTGAGCAATAAACCCCAACCACCCCTTGGATATGCACCTACACAGGCTCAGTCCGATTGGAGCGCCTTAATTACCCACCAAACCACCAGGCGCCATAATTCGGTTATATGGTTACCACCAGCATTTAAATGGTTTCATGGTGTACGGGAAACCCTTTGGCTTGTCACTCAGTGTAGAGTCACCTACAGGCAGAAGGAAGAGGAAAGAATGAAAAAAAGAAAGCCAGAAGAGGAAGGAAGGAAGAGTGGACTTTTATAATTAGAATACATCTAATGTACTTCATTATAAAGGGCCAAGGCTATCTGTTTAGAGTCAGATGCCACAATCCCACAAGGAGTGGCTGTTTGCTTTTGAGTTAGTTGTTTTATGGGGAGGGGCACTAGCCCTCTGCCAACCCACATGTCGACACATAAGAAACATGTATGGGTTAGTTATATGGTTACCACCCAGTGTTGTAAATGGTTTCCTGGCCTACAAGAAACCATTAGGCTTGTCACTCAATGTAAAGCCACCTGAAAAGGAATGAAGAGTAATAAAAAGTGACAGAAAAGATGAGAAAAATAGGAAAAGAGGAGGGCAGACACAGAAAAAGAATGATAAGGTGAAGGAAGAAGTAGGCAGCAGTATATCAAGTGAGTAGATGATGGTTGCCACCACCTGCCACCAAGTTTTATCATTACAGACTTAAAAAGTGCATATATCAAACATTTTAAAACTACAGTACATTCCCACAGTACATGAGTTCTGAGTACGCGATCCCCCTTGTACGCGAGGACCTATTTTCTTTTTTTATTTTAGTGTATTTTTTATTAGTATGCGAATTGAACTCCTTGTAAGCGAGACGGGCTGCGAAGAGTGGCCCAAATCCGGGGGTTACCCCAAGTACGTGACATTGCCCCCCCCCCTCAAGAAGCGATAATGGGTAAAGGTGAGCGGCCATATTCTTGTTGGTTTAGTTAAGCCATATCCTTGTTGATTTACCTAGTAAAGCCATTTTCGTGCTTCCTTTTTCTCTCTGTCACTTTGCTTGTTCCATCATTCTCCTTCACCACTCACTTTCATCCCCACTCCCACTGTCCCACAGCTTCTCCTCCCCCCTCCCTCCGCACTCAACATCTCCCCCTTTCACCATTCCTCCTCTCACCTACTCCCTCTTTACCCCCACTTCCTACCTCCCCCTATCCCTCCATTATCTTAGGTAATATGTCTTAGTTAGTTCTCCTGTATAGTACAATACTTATGTCTGAAAGGTGTCTCAAGGGTTGCCCATGAAGGGGGGTGCCGCCCATATGCAATTTTTCCCATAAGTTTATGTATTCACAGTACGCTAATTCCTAGTATGTGACGTCCTCTGCCGCCCATATAGGCATGTACTAGGGGGATGTACTGTATTTATCCATAGCCGTACTCCATACGGTAATCCTGTGAAAGGTGGCCATTGTCTTTGAGTTAATTGCTTACAAGGAGGAGCACTAAACCTCCGCCAACCCACTTGTTGACAAGTAACTGATTACTTCTATAATCAGAATATATATAATGTACTTTACTATAAAGGACTAAATACAGTATAAAATTATGGGAGTAGGAAGTTTCATAGATTTTTGCTTAGCTACTTCCATAATGAAACCCAGATCCTAATATAATATGTAATATGGAAGTGAGACCTGGCCTAAATACCTGAAGTACAGTACAGGTATTTTTACTTATACAGCTATCAGCAGTTTATGCCCCATTCCAATTGTTTTGTTTGTAAAACTGAGGGATTAGTTGGAGAAGAACAGGGAGGTTTTAGGAAGAGAAGAGGTTGTGTAGATAATAAATTCATCCTTAGATCTATAGTGCAGTAGTTTCTAGAGAAAGGAAAGAAGTTGTATGTGGCCTTCATGGATTTGGAGAAAGCATATGATAGGGTGGATATGCAAGGAATGTGGAAAATATATGGAGTAAATGGGAAGTTGTTGAATGCCGTGAAGAGTATGTACTGTATGAGGGTGCTAAGGCTGCAGTGTGTGTGGATACTGAAATAAGTGAATTTTTCTGTCTGAATGTTGGATTGAAACAGGGATGTGTCATGTCTCCATGGTTGTTCAGTTTGTATATGGATGGGATTATAAAAGAGATAAAAGGTAGGGCAGTGGATGTTGGGGTGGCCCTAATAAGGGAGAGCAGTGTTAGGAAACTTCCTGTAGCTACTGTTGTTTGCAGATGATATTGTATTGTTATGTGATGATGAAGGGGAGCTGCAAGGCTTGGTGGTTGAGTTTGGGAGTGTGTGTAAGAAACGGAATCTAAAGATGATTGTAGGGAAGAGTAAAGTGATGGTCTTTGAGAGAAATGAACTCAATGAATGTACAGTCAGCCTAGTCAGGTTGGATGATGAGGAAATGAATAATGCGAGTGCATTTAAGTACTTGAGTAGTGTAATGAGTAAGGAGGGAAGTTTGGAGGATGAAGTGCTTGAAAGAGTGCAGCAAGGAAGAAAGGTTTCAGGTTCTTTGGAAACAGTGATAAGAAACAGAGAAGTAAGCATGGAAGTAAAAGAGTCACTGCATGACAGTACAGTATTGTAATACCAACTCTGACATATGGAAGTGAAGCGTGGACCTTGTTGGAAGGACACAAGTTAAGAGAGAGAGCAATGGAAATGAGTTACTTGAGAGGAGCATGTGGAGTTACATGGAGGGGCAGACTGACGATTGAGGAAGTGAAGGAGCATTGTAGTGTGGATGTGGATGTGATAGAAAACGTTAGGAGAAATACACTGAGGTGGTTTGGCCATGTAGAGAACGAGAGACGAACGGGTGGAGTGTATATGAGTGAGGTGGAGGGAGGGAGAGGTTCGTTTTCATTTTCGTTTTTAAAGGCTCCAACATGCTTGCATGCTTTGGTCTTGGTCACCTAATGGCAGCTCTCCATGCTGCACGATCTGTTGCAGCCTCCCTGTTCAGTCCCTTAACCCTGAGGTCACACTTAATGACCTCATCCCACGTCTTTCTCAGTCTACCCCTCACAACCCCACCCCCAATGTTAACACTTCTCACCTGCACCCAATTATCATCCCCCATCCTCTCCACATGTCCAAACCATCTCAACCTACCTCTCCTCATCACAACACCAATACACTCCAGTCCCATCCTACCTCTCAACTCTTCCATCATAAACCCAGCCCCCCCAGGCCTTGCATGCAGGGACGCACTGCACATCCACCTAATCATTGTCATTTCTGTACGTCTGAGCCTGCAAATATCCTCCTCCTTTACTGCCCAGGTTTCATTACCATACAGCATTACACTCCTAACACATGCTGCATACAAAGACCCCTTAGCATGTAGGGGGAGTCCTCTCATTGTAAGGAGAGGCAACAGCTCCCTGAACTTCTTCCAACCACTTCTCACCCTAGCAACAGAGCTAGCTCCAGCCCCACCTCCAGCACACAACATGCCTCCCAAATAACAAAACTCTTCCACACACTCAAGAGACTCACCAGCAAGGTCAATCCTTTCACGCCTGACAATCTCCACCTGCTCTTCCCGACACGCCTCACACATAAAATCAGCATTATCTCACAGTCTACCTCTGATACCACTACATTTCTTGTGCACCCATTTATCATAAACACTACACAAGATGGAATTACTTCCCACGCCCTTGTGACAAACTGCACATGGCCACTCTCCCTCGTCTCTGACAGTACCGCCACCAACCCTAGAGAGGGGGAGATATATAAGAGAGAGGATTGTGAGCTGGGGGGAAGGCAGTGAAATGGTGGGGGACAGGGCAACATGGAGATGATATGTTTGTGGCCACCCCTTATGGGTTTAAGGTGTCTGGCAATAGATAGACAGATAGAAAATTGATGAGGTTCTAGGAATCCATCCATCCATAGCCAGATGCCATAATCCTGTAAGTGGTGGCTGTTTGTCATGAGTTAGTGGTTTTATGGGGAGGGGTAATAACTCTCCGCCAACCCACTTGTTGGCATGTAGGGAATATGTGTGGGTTGGTTATATGGTTACCCTCAGCATTGCAAATGGTTTCCTGGCTTACAGAAAACCATCATGCTTGTCACTTAATGTAAAGCCACCTGAAAAGGAAAGAAGAGTAATAAAAAGTGACAGGAAAGATGGGAGAAATAGATGGAGAGGAGGGCAGACAAGAAAAATAATGTTAAAGGTGAAGAGAGAAGTAGGCAGCACTACATTGAGTGGATGCTAGTTGCCACCAGCTACCATAGAATCTAGGAATAATAACTTAATAATGATGCATTGCTGCAACTTTTTGTGCCTGTAACTTTCATAACAGGGATGATACCAGGTCTACTAGTTTGGTTTGGAGTCGTAGTGATTGGGTACTGGACTGGGCTGTGAGTTGAAGTGACTGTGGGGCATCAATTGACAGTTTTGCTGATGATGGAGTTATCCTCACGGAGTCGCCGGAAACACTACTGATTGTCCCCGAGGAATTTCAGGAGAATGTGAAGCCAGTGGAATTCATGGTCTCTTGGGCCAAGACCAAGGTCTGGGCATTTGGTGGCTTGTTGACTGAAGCAGTTCAGTCTGTCCAAGCATGTGGTGAGGATATAGAAGTCTTGGAAAGATTCACTCATGTTGGTAGTGTGGTCCATAACAGTGGTAGATCAGACAGTGAGATATCTTGATGCATGGTGTGGCCTACAGGGTTATGGATTCACTCAGTTCAGGTAGCTCTGTCATTATTTGTGTAGAAGGACGAAAGTTTGCATCTTCAAGTTGCTGGTGTTCCCTGTCTTACTTCATGGCTGTGAGACATGGACACTAAACAGTGACTTGAGGTGGTGAATTGACTCCTTTGGTACTAAGTGTCTTCGCAGGATCATGGAATATTGCTGGTACAGCCGGGTGCGTAACCAGCGACAACTCCACGAGACTGAATTGACGCCTATTACCCACATAATACGTCAATGCCAGCTCCAGCTACATGGGCACATGTCCCGCTTTCCTGATGCTGATCCTGCTTACAGGGTGATCTCTGAACGAGTTAACCCAGGGTGGAGGAGGCGAAGGGGAAGGTCACGGAACTCATGGATGGAGCAGGTCAATCACTCCTGTTGGGAGACACTTAGAGGGGGAAGAGTCACTGCCTGGAGAGTTGCAGGGACCTGCGTGGGTGGAGTCGGAGGGTGAGTGAGGCTATGCGCGCCACGACGTTTGCCCCTTCATGATTGACTGCACAGTATGGCTTATGTACTGCGCTTCATGGCTCGTATCTCATCGGTTAAGGTAGCTCCCTAACACCTTATCTTTAGTGATTTATTTTGGGATATGGGTAGTTAATCTCCTTTTGCACTTTATTTACACAGAGTATTTCAATATTGGATGAATTCTGTAACACAGAAGAGAACAGTAAGGTGGTAATAAAAAAAATAAATCATTTAGTAAAAGGCATTAGGGAGCATCCTCCACCAGCCACAAACCCTGCCCTGGTACCATATAGGCCTATGCCTGGTGGTTTTCCTGTGCTATAAAATGCTGCAGGCCTGTAGAGTAGGTCAGTTTATCTTAACCCATACAATCCAATAAACTCTATCAGTCTATAGCCAGACACCATAATCCTGTAAGGAGTAGCTGTTTGTACCTTGTATTTCACTCTTGTCACCCCCTTACAATTCTCACTGAACTTTCAAAGGAGCTTGAGAAGTGAATGGGTCACTGCTGGTTGTATGTAACCTCTCCATGTTTATAAGTCCCTCCAAAACCAAATAAAATCATCTGAAGGCAGGAAGAATAAACTCAAATTTATGTCATCAGAGCAAAACAGTTAAATATTCTGAACTCTGGCAGTAAGTTCAATCCTTTCACGCCTGACAATCTCCACCAGCTCTTCCTGACACACTGCACACATGAAATCAGTACTATCTCGCTGTCTGCCTCTAATACCACTATATCTCTTATTCACCCTCTTATCATAAACACTGCATAAGATGGAATTACAGTACTTCCCATGCCCTTGTGGCAAATCGCATATGGCCACTCTCCCTCTTCTTTGACAGTACTGCCCCCACTCCCAGATACCATCACCTTTATCTGTCTATCTATCTATTGCCAGACGCCTCAATCCCGTTTGGGGTGGCCACAAACAAATCGCCTCCATGTCGTCCTGTCCCCCGCCATTTCACTGTCCTGCTCCCAACTCACACCCCGCTCTCTCATATACCTCTCCACCCCATCCCTCCATCTCATCCTCGGCCTCCCCCTCCCTCTTCCCCCCTCCACCTCACTCACATACACTCTCTTCATCAGTCTTTCACCCTCCATCCTCTCCACATGGCCAAACCACCTCAATGTGTTCCTCATAACGCTTCCTATCACATCCACATCCACATCTACACCACAACGCTCATTTATATCCTCATTCGTCAGCCTGTCTCTCCATGTGACTCCACAGGCTCCTCTTAAATAACTCATTTCCACTGCTCTCACTCTTGACTTGTGTCCTTCCAACAATGTCCAAGCTTCACATCCATACGTTAGAGTTGGTATCACAATACTGTCATGTAGTAACTTTTTCACTTTCATGCTCACTTCCCTGTTTCTTATCACTGCTTTCAAAGAACCAGCAACCTTTATTTTATCTGCATTTACTCTCAAGCCCTTGTGTCCCATACCATCTCTCCATTTCCTGAGTCTGTCCTCCACCTCCCTTTTATTCTCTGCAATCAACACCAAAACATCAGCATACAACATCTCTCACGGGAGTCCTTTTCTGAAGTCATGTGAGAGGGCGTCAAGTACCATGATAAACAACAAGGGGCTGAAAACTGACCCCTGATGCACACCAGCATTCATGGAAAACTCATCATACAAATCTCCATTCACCCTTACCTGGGTGCGAGCACCCACATACATGGCCAAAACGACCCTGACCAGCCACTCCTCCATCCCTTGCTTTCTCATTGGCCATATATGTAATGCTTTGCTGATAAAAATAACTATTACAAGATTTTACCACCAACTAACCCAATATACCAATGAACCAAATGTTATGTAGTCTAACGTACTGTAGTATGATTAGTTTGATGGAAAAAATAATGGCCAAATGAGATAAGCCTCAGTATGTGACCGAGATGCATTTGTGAAAATCCAAGCATGTACTGTACTGGGATGCTTAAGAAAATGGCTCAGTGGGGATGCTTTGGGAGGCCAGCTGGGGTGGCTTGACTCTTACATAATATTACCTAACTTTACCCAAGTCCAGAAACTACCTGTCCATCTACCAGCCTTTATATATTGCCAGACGTTTGAATCCCTTAAGAGGTGGCCACAAGCAAACCACCTCCATGTTGCTGTATGTTCTGCTGCATGACTGCTTTCCCTCCAACTCACACCCACCCGTCTGGTATGTCTCTCCACTCCATCACTCCATCCCTCCATCTCAGACTTGGTTTTCCCTCCACCTCATGCATATACACTCTTCTAGTCAATATGTCATTCTCTCTCCTCTGCAAAACTAACCTTACTGAATTCCATAACTACCTTAAACACCACAGTACTGCCACCAAAATCATACCATATGGTGCTGTACAGTCAGCCTTCATCTCTCGCAGGGTTTGTGTCATATGCAGCATTAAATTATATGAGGATTTTACTTAGTAAAACTCTGTTGCTACATATAAAGCTAATTTACCAGTTCATCCAATTTGTGGTACTAGTTGTATGGAAAAAAACTTTTATTTTTTCAAAATACAGTACATCGAATTGTATCATATCATATCTTTGTAAAGGCTTCAGCATGCTTGCATACACTGGCCTTGGTCACCTAATGGCAGCTCTCCACACTGCTCGATCTCTGGCAGTCCCCCTTATCCCTGAGGTGACACTTTATTACCTCGACCCAGGTCTTTTTTTCATTGCCTCTTGCAACTCTGCCCCCATTGTTCATGCTTCCATCTTTCCACACCCAGCTGTCATCGTCAATCATCTCCACAAGCCCGAACCATCACAGGCTACCCCTCCTCATCACAACACCATTACACTCCAGTCCCATTCTTCCTTTCAAATCTGATATAAGGCTTGCTTGCATTGCTTTATCAGGTTCATGTAGATGCTGGTCTAAATGCAGCTTGTCTTCCAGGTATGCAGCAGAGGTGACATGAGTGAAGCAGTCACCAAAGAACTACGTGAGGAAATATGCTGCGTGTTGACAAGAAGGACATCACACCAGAGGAATGTGTGATCACCATGTCTGCTAATTCTTTACGTAATTTGTTATACAGGCAAATAATAATGTAGTAAAAGTATTAATAATAATAATAATAATAGTAATAATAATAATAATAATAATATCTTATCATAATTTATCTGCTCTAAAGTGGAAGTTAAGGATAACTCCTCAGTGTTTATTGCCTCATAATAATAGTAATGTGGCTCAGTCCATATGTAGCACTGCATCAGAACAGTGGCACCTGCTAAATTTATATTCTTTCTGATGCTACCTTACTGACAACCAACCATCCCATTCCATTCCTTTCCTTGTTTTTTTTTTTTTTTTTTTTTTTTTTTTTTTTTTTTATAAATAGAGTGCTGATTTTGTTAGGCTGTACACTTTGTTAGACTGCAGATGTTTGTTAGACTAAAGTATATGTTAGATTGCAATTTTATTTTTTATTTTACTGTATTTTATTATTTTTATTTTTTGTAAGTGTAAGATCATGTGAGTGCGGGTTTCCCATAAAAATATGAGATTCTTAATGTTACTTTGCCAAAAGCCTTCCATCGCATTATTTCTTTGATTTCATTGTTATGAATTGCACGCATGTTACTCTACTCTGGCCATCGTGCCTCTCCTGTTGTAAGATTAGCACTAGACTCTAATGCCAGTCACAAAGAAATGCTGTGTAAAGGATAGGAAGCACTGAATTGTCTTTTTCTGCCACTAACCCATGTAAAATAAGCTTCAAAAAGGCAGAATTTTAGGCCAGATTAAGGCGCTGTTGGTTCTGTTTTTTGTCGGTATAAAGTATTCCTCAGCACATTCTAGCAATTCATCTCCAGTATTTAATTGAACTGACAAAATCTTTTTGTGTATCTTTCCAGTAACACGAATGGTTCATTAATAAGAGCTTGTGTGTTGACAGTTATGGGTCACTGTAGTCTGGCTATATTCACCTGACGAAACTGCACCACTTCCTCAGCTTGAATCCTAAGCCGTCATTCGGTGAAATATGATGGATTATGAGGCAGGGATGAGTCTCCATGGTTACTATTTATCTAATTATAGTTGTCCATCAGCTGCATTGAATGTGTTTAGGGGCCTTTGGTGAAAGGCACTATTGTAATGACCTGTTTGTTAATTCTGATTCTGTAGCAGTAATCTGTGTACTGTATTCACCAGTATTGCTCTCTGGGTTTTATGTGTATGTCAGCAGTTATTATTTATAGAGATGGGATAGTTTTCCCCATGATATTGATGTAATGTTAGTCTTTAATCATTATGTTGAGAAGGCTATATTTCTTTAAAACTCCAATTTGGCCTAGAACTGCCCCCTCCCCTTTTTTTTTTTTTCATATCTTGAATGCTGAGGTTTAATAATAGGTTACCACTAGTACATTATGCTGGTCATGAAGTGCAGTGGAAAAGATGTAGAGTCATAGCATTGTCTTTTATTACTACTGAGCAATTTAAAATTGGATGTCTGGGTGAAGCTGAAATAAAAGATCCATAGAATGACAAGAATAGTAAAGAAGAAGGCTCTCCCCAACCCACCAAACTCTGGAGCTGAAACTAACCATACTGCATAGAAAAACTGATGTGGAAATTTTACGGGAGAAGGTGAAATAATGGAGTTGGTTAAGGAAGAACCAGATGTGAAGGTAGAGTGTGAGGAAATGTTCAACAGTGAGCATGGTGTTGCTCAAGACAGAGTAACTCCCTCTGCTGAATTTGGGAAGTTCATTGAGGGTGGGATTGTGCAAGTGGAAAGAACCCTTTCAGCTGAAACTGAGAATTTCAGTGAGAATGGGATTGTGCAAGATCCATTAGCTCTCTCTGATGAAGATGACAGGTTCAGTGAGAACAGGATTGTTCAGGAAGCAGTAACTCCCTCAGCTGAAGTTCAGCAGTTCAACGAAACTGAGACTGTTCAAAATGTAGTAACTCCCTCAGGTGAAGCTGAGAAGTTCACTTGTTCAGAGTGTGGCAAAGTGTTCAGTTATAAGCGATCTCTCAGACGACACTTAGTAATTCATTCGGGAGTGAAGAAATTTGAGTGTAATGAGTGTGGCAAACTATTTGGCAGGAAAGGTCACCTCTCCAGGCACTTACTGCTTCATTCAGGAGAGACCAGATTCAAGTGCAGTGAATGTGGTAAAGCATTTGGCTGTGACAGTCATCTTAAGCAGCACTTATTAATCCATTCAGGAGTGAAGGAATTTAAGTGTGAAGAGTGTGGGAAGCAGTTTGGCAGGCAAGGAACTCTCACCCAACACCTTCTGATTCATTTGGGAATCAAAAAGTTCAAGTGTGATGAATGTGGTAAAGAGTTTCATTATAAAGTTGACCTGAACAGACACGTACTAAGTCATTCAGGAGTCAAGAATTTCAAATGTGCTGAATGTGGTAAACTATTTAGTAAGAAAAGCCACCTTAGTCAGCACCTACTACTCCATTCAGGAGTAAAACAGTTTAAGTGTGATGAATGTGGTAAGCTATTTGCTCAAAAGTGCCACCTTACACAGCATCTACTCTTTCATGCGGGAGTAAAGAAGTATAAGTGTGACGAGTGTGGCAGAAAGTTTGCAACTAAACAGCAGGTAGCAAGGCATATTGCCACTCACTGAGAAACTAAGAAGAATCAGGGCTGTAAGCTAAGGCATAGGAGTATTTATAGCACCTCAGTATCCTCTTGTATGTTTTCGGTGGCAACTGTCGTATCATATTGTGTTGCTTATAAAGCCTCCACTGTGCTTGCATGCATCAGCCTTGGTTCCCAGTGGTGGCATACTATGCTGCTCGATCTCGGGCAGCCTCCCAATTCAGTCTGTTACCCCTGAGATCACATTCTGTGACCTCATCCCGGGTCTTTTTTGGTCTGCCTCTTGCGCCCCTACCCTCAACAATTACACCTCACCCTCCACACCCAGTTGTCAAAAAAAATGTCCATAATACAAGTATATCTACTATTCAAGAGGAAGTTAAGATGCAGTAAGCAAAACACATTACTAAGGAAGAAGTGGTACAGATCATTGATTGCCACTTACTAAGGCCCATTGTGTCAGTGATGGAAGGAGGGTGTTTTGGAGTGACCAGTATCTGAGAGACATTCACAGTTAAAGTTATTACCAACGTGATTGATTAATAAAGCTTTTCAGATGAGAACTACAGTATGTTAATTAACCCTCAGTATTCCAACTGCCAGTCATACGAGGTCTGCCCAAGAACAAATTGAACATTTTAAGTAGTGCACCAACTACTCTTCTTAGCATGATTGCAACGGGAGTGCTGTGTAGCGGTGACTTTGAGCTTTAGTCAAACACCAGCTGCATCATGCTATGTCACTTACTCATTAAGGTACACATGCTTGAGTGAACATGTGTTTCGTACACTTAGCAGATTTTCTGTCACCTGAAATTAATGACCATTTCAAGGTGGGTTTCAACTTTGGGACAAACAAAAAAAAAAAATCTGCATGACCCAAATCTGGAGAATAGCGTGACTGGGGGATGATACTCATCTCGTGCTTCGCCAAAAAGTCACAGACAAGAAACGACACTTGAGCAGGTGCATTGTCACAGTGCAGCATCCAAGTTTTGTTTGTCCACACCTCAGGCCTCTTCCTTCACACTGTCTTGCTCAAATGCTTCAGGACATCGAAGCGAAACTCTTAATTGTAATTACAGTGCTCCAATCAGATTGAGCCGGTGAAGGTTATTATCCAATGGGTGGTTGGGGTTTATTGCTCATGTAATGCCATTCAGGGATGACTGAGGCTGGTCACTCTCATCTTAATGTCAGGACCAACTTGCGTAGCCCTAGGCTCCTACGCTTCTCATGGGGCAACTTAGGATTGGATAATGGATGGATGGATGGCTGTCTGACCACATGGAACAAACTCGTGATGAATGATGCCTTTCCAATAAAAAAAAGCAGTAGGCATCAGCTTCACATTTGAGCAACTTTGACATGCTCTTTTTTGGTTGCATTGACAATGTTCCAACCCACTATAGCAACTGCTTTTTTGTTTCGACGTCGTAGCCATATACCCACGCTTCATCACCTGTTATGACATTTTAAAGTTTTCTTCAGCATTTGAACAATCAAACTGCTATTGACTCACTGTGACAAAGTCCTTTTTTTGCTCTTGTGTCAGCAGACGCAACACAAATTTTTGCGGCAACATGATGCATCTTCATTTTCTTTGTTAAAATTGTGTGGCATGAACTTTTACAGGTGCCTACTTCTCCGGAAACTGCAAGGACAGTCAGGCAATTAGATCACCACGCACTTTCTCAATGTGATCGTCGCCTCTTTATGTGAAAGGCTGTCCAGATTTGGGGTCATCATCAGTTGATGTTCTTCTCTGTTGAATTGCTGGAACCACATGTAACATTGCATGCAGCCCAGACAACCTTCCCCATAAGCCTGTTGCAACATCTGAAAATTCTCCATTAAAGTTTTTACAATCTGAAACAGAATTTCACGCAGACACATTACTCTTCAAGATCATTGTTCAACTTGCAACAAATTACCAAGTGCAGTGAACACACATTCACTCAAGTGTGTGTACTTCAGTGACTAAGTGACATGGCGTGATGCAACTAGTGTTTGACAAAAACTCAAAGTCAGTGCTTCCATTGCCATCATGCAAAGCTAGTGTTTTGTGCTATTTAAAAATTTTGTTCCTTTTTGGACAGACCTTGTACACAATCATCTTACTTAGTGTAAGCACACATGACCAGTGTATCTCTGAGGCAAACTTTAATTGTTTTGCTCATCTGTAGGACACACAACCCCATTCTTGTTGTATTTTTATATCATCACACCATCCTTGGGTTGGAAAAAAAAAAATAAAAGCCACCTCTGGTGAAGAGACAGAGCATCAGCAGAAAGACCAGCATGGAAGTTAGACTTCAGAGCTGAAATGGGTTCACTGGACATCACAAGGAAAGCAAGATAAGCGGATGGCACAGAAAGCTGTAAGGGAGGATGAAAAATCTTGTCTGAGGCAGGGACTGAAAACAAGGACCCTGAGGGGGCAGAACCATTGGGAGAGATGGAAATTGGCATAGACTGTGGGAAACTATCCAAATCATGAGCCAAAGTAGCAGAGTGAGGGTGCTGGGGGTTAGGAAAACTGGTATACACAGACTTGGGAGCAGCCAGGTTTATGAACACCAGTAAAGTAGAGGATGGACAGGTAGATATTTCAACAACATAGTGAGTGCCAGGATCCTCTTCAAGTCTTTCATAGCTGGAGGCAACTGCAGCAAAGCCAAGTCCCTCCTGTACAGGATGGGAACAACAAGGGGAGAAACAAACAGCATCAACACTGCAGATCCAGGAAAGGGATCTGCATGTGACACTGGGTAGACTCGCACACAGCAGAGAGAATGGTTTGTCCTAGACTGGAACATAAAGGTCAAGATACTTGCAATAGTACTAGGAGTAGTTGCAGTCCTAAGCTTATCTGGTTATAACCCAGTGAACTGCAGATTGAAGTCCTGCAGTCCATTTTACACTTTTTAGAGTATAAAGAGAGGAGTAATGAATGCTTGTACACCACCACCTGGTCATTAGTGCCACCATGTGAATGTTTCCCCCTCCAGTACAAGACACAATATGTAGGGCAAGCAGGAAGAAGTGACAGGATGGATGCTGCCTCCAAACAACATTGTCACATTCAGCTTCTGAGACATAGCAGTACCAAGCCTTGTTCCTGTATGAATAGCAGTGGAGAATTGGTAAGACATACTGTACATGCCTACTGAGTAACATCACCGGCCCAGGAGGATATTTGATATGGGACTCTTAAACTTCAAAAGTGTATAGGCTTGTATAAGTTTGTACAAACATGTATAATTGCATCAGCTTGTACAGGCATGTATGGGCCTTTGCAGTGTTGTTCAGGCTTGTACTGCCTTGCACAAATTTGGAAAGGCTTGTACAGTCCTGTACAGCCTTATTTGGCCTTGTACAAGTTTTTATCATGTATGTGTGGAGTGACGCGTATGGATCAAGTGCGAAGTGATGAAGTGCGAAGGAGAACTGGAGTTGTTCGCGAGATGGCTGATCGAGTTGATCAGAGGGTGTTGCGATGGTTTGGGCATATGGAGAGAATGGATAATGAGCGATTGGTGAAAAAGATAACTAGATCTGATGTGAGAGGTGTAAGGCTGAGAGGAAGGCCACGAGTAGGATGGATGGACAGTGTGAAGAGAGCGTTGGATGCGAGAGGGATGTCTGTTGAGCAAGGAAGGGTGGCTGTGCATGATAAAAATGAATGGAGAGAAATTGTGAATGAATAAATGATGACGCAGCCCTGAGGGGATATTCTCCCGCATTTGTCTGATCACCTGATCAGGTCAGGTGTGGGTAAGGGGATGGGTCCATTACGATGTGGCAGGGGTAAACCAGCTCTGGTGTCGGGCCCTGCTGCAGATGTCACTGATTGGACTGCGCAATTGACCCTCGTGCGGTGTGGTGCGGTGAGGATCTGTCCCTTCTCCCATTTGGGGCTAAGATGCAATTGAATGTGTTTGAGTGGATGAGTAAATTGGGAGTGTGTCGTCCTGTCTCGGCTACCTCCCTTTCCTTGGGGGAAGCAGCCTAGGTATATACTGTAGATAGATAGATAAAATACAACTGAAACTAGATCACCAGGTGGGAAGGATTAGCTGTGAGATGATCTGCTACTATAACTACTACTGCTGATGAATTCTTTAAAAAAAAAAAAAGAAAATGTCTAAAATTGCCATCTATCCATTTTGAATGCTAAACTGTAGCAGCAGATTTGACTACGATGCTACGAAGAATTGCTGTAGAAAGTATTTAGAGCTGTACCATTTTTTTTTCTACCATCAGTCTATCCATCTGTCTATTGCCAGACACCTTAATCCCATAAGGGGTGGCCACAAACAAATCGCCTCCATGTCCCCCTGTCCTCTGCCATTTAACTGCCCTGCTCCCAGCTCACACCCTCCTCTCTCATATACCTCTCCGCTCCATCCCTCCATCTCATCCTTGGCCTCCCCCTCCCTCACTCACATACACTCTCCTCGTCAGTTTCTCGCTCTCCATCCTCTCCACATGTCCAAACCTCCTCAGAGTGTTTCTTCTAACTTTTCCTATCACATCCACATCCACACCGCAACGCTCCCTCACTTCCTTATTTGTCAGCCTGTCTCTCCATGTGACTCCACATGATCCTCTCAAATAACTCATTTCCACTGCTCTCACTCTTGACTTCTGTCCCTCAAACAAGGTCCAAGCTTTACTTCCGTATGTTAGAGTTGGTATCACAGTACTGTCGTGTAGTAGCTTTTTCACTTCCATGCTCACTTCTCTGTTTCTTATCTTTCATGGAACGAGCAACCTTTCTTCCTTGTTGCACCCTTTCAAGCACATCACCCTCTAAACTTCCATCCTTACTCATCACACTACCCAAGTACTTAAACGCACTCACATTTGCCATTTCCTCCTCATCCAACGTTACTGTACATTCACTGACTTCATTTCTCTCGAAGACCATAACTTTACTCTTCCCTACATTCACCTTTAGATTCCGTTTCTTACATACTCTCCCAAACTCATCCACCAAGCCTTGCAGCTCCCCTTCGTCTTCACTTAACAACACAGTATCATCTGCAAAACAACATCACAGGTAGCTTCCAAGCACTGCCCTATCTCATTAGGGTCGCTCCAATATCCACTGCCCTACCTTGCATTTCTTTTATAACCCCATCCATATACAGACTGCACAACCATGGAGACATGACACATCCCTACTTCAATCCAACCTTCCAATAGAAAAACTCGGTTCACTATCCACACGCAATGCAGCCTTATCACCGTCATACATACTCTTCACGGCTTTCAACAATTTACCATCTACCCCATATATTCTTAATACTTTCCACAATCCTTGTCTATCCACCCTGTCACATGCTTTCTCCAAATCCATGAAAGCCGCATACAACTTCCCCTTCTCTAGAAACTTTTCCACTAAAGATCTAAGAATGAATACCTGATCTACACAACCTCTTCCCTTCCTAAAGCCTCCCTGTTCTTCTCCAAATAATTCCTCTGTTCTTTCTCTAACTCTGTCAATAAGTATCCTACCATACACTTTTCCTATTACACTAAGCAGACAAATGCCCCTATGATTACCACACACTTCTTTTTCCCCTTTCCCTTTGTACATGGGAATAATTATACCTGACTTCCAATCCTCCGGGACTCCACCTTCCTGCCAGGGCAATCTGCACATCTTCCACATCCATTCAACTACTATCTCTCCCCCATGCTTCAGCATTTCACCAAACACTCCATCAATTCCTGGGGCTTTCACCAATTTAATTTTCATCATTGCTTCCTCAACTTCCATCCTACTGATTTCTTCCTCTCTTCTCACCTCCCTTCTTCTCCTAGCCATTCCCCAGCCACTTATACTTGCATTACTTTCATTCTCTCTGTTCAGCAATTCCTTAAAGTGTTCTCTCCATCTGCTCACTTTTTCTCCCTTCTCCACTAGTATTCTACCATTTTTATCTTTCACTCCCCTGCTAACTTCACTTCCACCCCGTCTAACTTTCTTTACCTCATTCCAGAACATTTTCTTACATTCCCTCTACTTTATACTCAAATTCCTTCTACCATCAAGCCACGTGAAGCAAGGTGGATAATGACGAAAATCTGGGACAATTAGTTAAGGTGAAAGAATTATGGTAGCTGTGGCAGTAGTGGAATAGTGGAGGTAATAGTGGTAATGGTAGAAGCAGCAGTAGCAGTAGTAGTAGTAGTAGTAGTAGCAGTAGCAGTGTAGTGGTAGCAGTGTAGTAGTAGTCGCAGTAGTAGTGTGGTGGTAGTAGTAATGTAGTAGTAGCAGTACAGTGGAACGTTGATTCAACATGAGTGAGGTTCCTCTAGAGATCACCTAAAATCGATTTCAATCAAAATCGAAGTGTTGATTTAATGAGAGTAAATAGTTGTGCTGTACCTGTGAGAAACACAGAATAATAAAAACTGGAGAAGTGTTAGTGCCAACTTTAACATATTGATGTGAGACTATGGTGTGGCATAAAAATGAAAAGTCAAGAGTAAGAGCAGTGGAGATGGGACTGCTGAGCAATGTATGTGGAGTACAGAGGGTGGCTAGGATACGAAATAATGTGATTCGTAAAAGCTGTGGAGTGAGGAAGTCGGTGGACACCAGAATCGTAGAGAGTATACTGAGATGGTATGGTCATGCTGACAGAATGGTTTACAATAGAGTGGCGAAAAAGGTATATCTGAGCGAATTTGAAGGAGGGAGGAGGCGAGGTATGCCAAGGAGAAGGTGGAGAGATATTGTGGATGAGTGTGTGAGGAACAGAGGTTTGGAAGTCGGTGAGGCTAGGGAACTGACAAGAGATCGAGCTGGCTGGATGAATGTTGTGAGAAGAGGTGCATGAGCAGGGATTTGGCACCCTTTTTTAACGTGACAGCGTCTGGATTGAGTCTATCGGACACGTTTATGTAAAGCTACAGAATGTGGTGAATGTTTTTGTCGCATCAGATAGAGCCAGGATTCCGGGGACATGAATGATGAGGGAATGGAAGCCTGGCCAATTGATTTGGGCAAACATGGGCTGTCTGGCAGGGAAATGTTTTTTTTTTATATTTTATTTTATCTATTATTTTTTTAAGTGTCAATGTCTTCTCACAGCACCCATGGTCACTGTTATGTGAGCTGACAAGCCGCACCACACCCAGACACACCTCCACACTACCACGCCAATTAACAGTGTTTCCACCCCTCACCTACAACGCCAAACATGCATCCCTACTTGCCAAACTGCCCCACTTCCGCACACAGTCACACCTACATACACACAGCCGCACATTCAAACACACAGTAAATCTCCACACTTACACCCACACGTTAACATGCCACACCTCAGTACACACTATTTACCTTCACACACGCAAAACGACCTCCTCAAGCACACACACGCACACACACACACACACACACACACACACACACACACACACACACACACACACACACACACACACACACACACACACACACACACACACACACACACACACACACACACACACACACACACACACACAGTGCAACTACATCAAACAATATACCCCCACCCCCCACCCCACACACACACACACACACACACACACACACACACACACACACACACACACACACACACACACACACACACACACACACACACACACACACACTGCAACCACATCAAACAATACAACCCAACCCCCCACCCTACACACACAAAACATCCATCCATCCACCCTACCCACCCACCCACACACACACACACACACACACACACACACACACACACACACACACACACACACACACACACACTGGAACTACATCAAACCATACTCTCCCACCCCCCACCATCCACATACAACACATCCACACACACACACACACACACACACACACACAATACTCTCTAATGGAACTTGCTGGTGGGGAAATGTGTGTGTGTAACTGTGGTGGTGTGGGAGGTTGCCATGGTAACACACAGGCACCTCCCACCAGTCAGGCAGACTTCCTTTGCAATTTATTTTTTAATAGGGCTGGTAAAGAGCTGTATGATCATGAGAGTTAATAGAGACCGCATTAACACTCTCAGAGTAGTATGACTCACTCTCAACTGAATGCTATCGCCAAGCAGTACCTGGAATAGAATACCAGAGTTGCCCCTACCATGAAAGGGCCCTGGTACCATCTAGTGGTTGTAAAAGTAGCTGGAGAAGTTCCTCGTCTTGGTAGGCGTTGCTACTTGGCTGCTTTTGCTAGTTGTCGCCAGACAGTGGAAGGACGAGGGTGTGTGTGTGTTGCTGTTGCATCATTCCTCTGAGGTAAGTGTTGGATATTTGCTGTTTTAAGCCATTAAGGTGACTACGTTAGGACACAAGGATATCGCACTGACAGCCAGGAAGTATCATGGCCCAAAGAAATAATACCTATGAGGCTACTAGACGTAATTCTGATGAGACAAGGGGGATGTTAGTGTGAGGGAGATGAAAAAAAAAAACTTTTATGTAAATTATTTTGTCCTGAAGCACACACACACACACACACACACACACACACACACACACACACACACACACACACACAAAGAATTTTGTGGTGGTGTTCCTTCATTTGCCTTGTCCGAGATAGTCGTCTTTTTGCAGCTGATTTCCCGTAGTTCAGTGAAAGAACTAGACAAACAGCTCTACATCATTTCCATACCACTTCGTGACTAGCACCATTCTGGTGTTAACCCCTTGTCACAACACACAATTTAAGAAAGAGATTGCAATATTACGCCAAGTTAGAGTGAACAGGGTATAGTAGTGATGCTGCAACACACGTATATTTGTCCTCTTGTTTACAGGTCAGTCCACACGCAGTCTTTAGGTCACGTCTTCCATAGAGCAGGTAACACATGGACAGCCAGCGTAAATAAAGGGCAGGCCAGAGACGGAGTGAGAGGATGAGGCACACAGAGAACAAGATGGAGATGATACTCGCAGATCCACCGAGCTGGGACGGAACAAGCTAACAACCAAAGGATCGGAGTGGAGACAGGTGAGAGGAGTCCTTATCCTGCAGTGGTGTGTCACAGGCTGATGATGATGATGATAATAGTGTTGTCGGAGATGACGGTGATAATGATGATAGTGATGCTGCTGATGGCAGTGATGCTGAAACTCCTGAACCAACTAACTGGACCGAGATTATGGTGACTGTGGATAATGATGATGATGACAATGACGGTGATGGATCTTATGTAGTAACTCTTTAACAGGGTTGTGATGATTGCTGCCCTTGACGCTGTTGCTCCTGGCGATGATGATGATGATGATGATGATGATGACGACTACGACAACGATGGTGACGACGACGATGATGATGATGATGATGATGATGACCACTACGACAACGATGGTGATGATGATGATGATGACGGAGACGATCTTCATGTCTATAGCTGAGTCACCCATTCTTTTCTCTTCCAATGTAGTTGGTGAGAGAGAGAAAGAGAGAGAGAGAGAGAGAGAGAGAGAGAGAGAATGTGTGTGTGTGTGTGTGTGTGTGTGTGTGTGTGTGTGTGTGTGTGTGTGTGTGTGTGTCTGCGCGCGCTCGCATGTGTTTGTGTGTATTTGTGTGCGTGCGTGCGTGTACACAGTATTTCCCATACACTGGAACTCTTAACAGTTCAAGAGTGCCAAGGAGGCCTGTAATATCGCTGCTCTTCTTGGCCATACAAATACTAAACACTTACACTATATTCTGAAAAAACATACTGGCTTCCTAAGGTCACTCACTGGGTTTCAAAAATCATTGTTCACTGTCTCTTTATTTATCGCAAGGAAAGGGATGGATGTGTGTTCGAAATAGTAGCTCAGTTTTGGTCTTTCTCTGGACCGTGAATGATTTAAATGGAATAATTATCCTTATTTATATTGGTTTAGTTGTGAGGATGCAACACACGTTTTGTTTACGTTTTATCAGGGCACATCAAAGAGCGGCCATGTCCATCTGCTTCTCACTAGTGATTTTCGAATGAGGTGCTACATTCCTCTAGATTTTTGGGACAGTGAAGCCGCACAGCACCACAACACGCCATACCATACCATACCTTACCACAACACCCCACACCACACCACACCACACCACAACACCCCACACCTTACCACACCAATCAGCCTCTCACACCACACCACACAAAACCACCCTATCACACCACACCACACCAAGGGGATTAACCAAAGGGGTCTGAAGCTCCCGCATCTAGTAATTCTGAGCTTGTTTCCAGGTAACTCCACACACACACCTCAGGTCACGTCTTTCACAGAAGAGATAACAGAAGGACAGCGAGCGTAACTGAATGGCAAGCCACAGATGGAGTGAGAAGAAGAGGTGCACAGAGAACAAGATGGAGAGATGATATGATGCAGATCTACCGAGCAAGGACGGAGCAGGCTAACAATCAATGGATCAGAGTGGAGAAAGGTGAGAGGGTCCTTATCATGCAGTGGTGTGTCACAGGCTGATGGTGATGATATTGATGGTGATAATGATGTAGGTGCTGATGGTGGTGATGATATTGATGGTGATAATGATGTAGATGCTGATGGTGGTGATGCTTTAACATCTCAACGTATGAGGTTACAGAATGCACAGTGAGGCTGCATAGTCAGTAAATGGAAGAATATGAGTGCATTTAAGTATTTATGTAATGTGATGAATAAGGATGGAAGATTAGAGGATGAAGTGACTGGAATGATGCGTCAGGGAAGGAGGGTTGCTTGTTCTCTAAAAAGCAGTGGTTAGGAAGAGGGAACTGAAGATGAAAGTATGAAAAAAAAGGGCACTGCATGCTGTGATTCCCACTGTAAAGTATGGAAGTGAAGCTTGGATCTTGTTGAAAGGACGCAAGTCAAGAGTGAGAACAGTGGAAATGAGCTACTTGAGAGGAGCATGTGGAGTTTCATAGAGAGACAGACAGACAAATGGGCAGGTGAAGGAGCGTTGTGATGCCGATGTGGATGAGACTGAAAGCGTTAAGAGAAACACTTCGAGGTGGTTTGGCCATGTGGAGAGGATGGCGAATAAGAAAATGACTAGATGAGTGCATATAAGCTAGCTGGAAGGATAGAGGGGGATGGGGAGACCGATGATGAGATGGAGGGAAAGAGTAGAAACATATGAGTGCGATACTTGAGCTAAATGGTAGAGGACAGTACATCATGAAGGCGATTTGCTTGTGGCCCCCCCTTACGGGATTACGGAGTCTGGCTATAGATAAACAAATATAGATAAATAGATAGATAGCTAGGTAATGATGATAATATGATAATGATGATGATGATGATGAGAATGACGATAATGAGAATGACAGTGTAAATAATGATGATAATGATAATGACGACGACAGCTCTGATGATGATGATGATGATGATGATTTTTGTCGGCAGGTGGAAGGACGAAACAGCAGGAACTCTACCATCGGTCCAAGCATCCACGATTCCACATCCGTCCATCCATCCATCCATCCGTCTCGCTTGATGTTAAAAGCTAAGTCTATTCAACTTAAGTAGTACCAATTGCTTCTTCGTAAGCTTTCCAGCTGCCTGAACAGATCTGCAGTAGCTTTAAAAACTTCTAAAATAACTCGGTTCTGGTGCTCAGTTTGGTACTTTTTTTTTTCTTTTATCAGAACTGGCGCGGCAAATTTTGAAAAAGGTCCCTCAAGTAACTCCTATTATTTTTTACTAGGTTTCTAATGATGTCCATAGATCCGTTGTTGCTTTAACAGTTTCCTAGACAACACAGTCTTGGCGCTGTTCTCTGCCACACTATTATACCATGTCATATAGTGTTCTCGCTCGCTTGTTTTGTTCACTCTCACGCTTGAACAATAAATCACTGAAGAAAAGGTGGTATAAAGCCCCCTAAGCCGCCACAGTATTATAACCCTTGGTATGCAGTTCGTTCCCTGTGACCCTGTAACTTGTGTACCTGGAGCGCTTACAAAATAACTTGCAATAATTTTCCTTTCGTAACTATACTCTTTTCACTCTAACTTGGCCTGAGTTGTTGTTGTTGTTGTTGTTGCTGTTGTTATTGTTGTTGTTACATTTTAGGCTCCTCTGGATGTGAACCCTGTGCTATGTTGAAGGACTGTCTGTGTTGTGGTGGTGTGGTGCAGGAAGTGAGTGGGTGTGCTGTGGTGTGGGGGTGCCACTGTGCAGTATGAGCACAGGGGATTGTATGTGTGTTATATTTTGTGTTAGTATTATAGCAGGGAAGGTTGGTTTACTCGTGCCTCTGGATTCGGTTGTGTCTGAAGGGTGTATGGCTGGTGGTGGCACATGAAGGATGCTGTTTGGCAGAAAGTTTTGGCTGGCTGTGGTGTCCATGTGTTTATGTATGTGTTTGGTAGAAAGTTTTGGATGGCTGGGGTGTCTGTGTGTTTATGTATGTGTTTGGTATAGAAAGTTTTGGATGGCTGGGGTGTCTGTGTGTTTATGTATGTGTTTGGTATAGAAAGTTTTGGCTGGCTGGGGTGTCTGTGTGTTTACGTATGTGTTTGGTATAGAAAGTTTTGGCTGGCTGGGGTGTCTGTGTGTTTATGTATGATTCTGGGAAGTGTTGAGTTGGGTGGAGGAGGGGATATGTTGCAAAGATAATCTGTGTAGTGTTGGGCGGTTGTTCGATTTTGTTTGTGGAGAGGATGATGCAACATAAGGTTACAAAGGTGGGACGGATCTTGAGCTGAAGTGATGAACTGTGTGCCTCTCATATTCACTTGGTCTCTGACTGAAATTAGTTATGTTTCTTGGTGTAGGCTGTCAGTACTTGTGGTCTTAGTGTCTTCTGCTATCAAGGTATTGTTTACTGTTCTTTAAAGCTTCTTCGTGTTTGTGTTGGGTAAGATTAGGGCTCGGCTTGTGCGGCAGTAATTCACGGTTGTTTTAATGAATTACTTATAAGTGGAGGATGGAGTTGGGATGTATATGAGAGAGGGTGTGAATTAGGGGGAGTGATGCAGAATGACAGGGGACAGGGTGGCATAGAGGCGACTTGTTTGTGGCCACCTCCTACGGGATTAAGTCGTCTGGCTATAGATAGATGGATAGACAGATAGCTTATAGTTTCCATATAGTTTGCCGAGTAGTAGCGATAGTTATCACTAGAATATGATGGTAGTCACGAATGAGTGCTGTGGAAAGGATGTAGAATTGTAGTATTGGCTGTTTCTGCTACTGATCTGCCTGACATTCTCATATGCTTTAAATGAAACTCTGTGCCAAGTTAAAGTGAAAGGCGTGTATGTTTGTGTAGGAGGAACAAGAGACAAGGAGGTATTCTGTGGCCTGTTTTCTTTGTGCTTCCTACAAGACACAATAATCGTTATGACGGGGCATTGATGGCAAGTTTGTGAGTTAGCACACACGACCTCTCATTATACAAGGTGGTCCATATATTACGCCACTCAGTTCTTGTGTGTTGCGGGCACGGCTCAGTGAACATTACCAGTGTCTATCCTGCATCATTATCTACTTCCCACAAACCTCTTCAGGCTTAGCTTTATAATATAGGCTTTAATTTAGGTCCACTGATTGCATGATGGAGAATTCCCATAACCTTTTTAATGCTTAGCTGTATATCATTGTATTGCATAATCTTTTATGTCCACTGGTCACACGGCTGAGTAGTAATTTGGTGAAGCGATCAGAATGTCTTAGCTCATCACAAAAGCCGTCCCCACAACACACAAGACTGCAGAGCGCAATATACTTATCACCTATATTAAGTCAAAGCCACAGTTAAAAAGGTAATGAAACAAGACAGAAAATTTAAGTTTTCATTATTAATACTTCAGTATAGAATACATTAATAGAGACAGCAATATAAAATATGCATTCAAAAGTAGCATTTGTCCACAGAACATCCTGGAGGGGAGCGACCCGACGTGCAAGGCAGATCACACCATCACCACCAGGCTTCTCTCGGCAGGTCAGGGCAGATCACCAGCAGCAGCAGCAAGTCATCTCACGGCTGGGGAAGACACGACACCCTGCCGCCGCCGCTGCCGCCGCCTCCGCCGCCTCCGCCGCCTCCGCCGCCTCCGCCGCCTCCGCCGCCTCCGCCACCACCACCACCACCACCACCATCACCACCAGGCATCTCAGAGTAGGGGAAGACACCACACCACCGTCAGGTTTCTCACGGCAGGGCAGACCAAACTTCAGCAGGGTATGACCAGTGTGGCAAGGAAGCAGCAACAAGGCAGCTGACTCCAGCACGACCTGTGGACCAGATGTGTATTAGTTCAAATCAGTGTTAGATTTAGTTATTTAATCTTCTATCTATCTCTATCTATTGCCAGACGCCTCAATCCCGTTTGGGGTGGCCACAAACAAATCGCCTCCAAGTCGCCCTGTCCCCCGCCATTTCACTGCCCTGCTCCCAACTCACACCCCCCTCTCTCATATACCTCTCCACCCCATCCCTCCATCTCATCCTCGGCCTCCCCCTCCCTCTTCCCCCCTCCTCCTCACTCACATACATTCTCTTCGTCAGTCTTTCACCCTCCATCCTCTCCACATGGCCAAACCACCTCAGTGTGTTCTCATAACGCTTCCTATCACATCCACATCCACACCACAACGCTCCTTTATATCTTCATTCGTCAGCCTGTCTCTCCATGTGACTCCACAGGCTCTTCTTAAATAAATCATTTCCACTGCTCTCACTCTTGACTTGTGTCCTTCCAACAACGTCCAAGCTTCACTTCCATACGTTAGAGTTGGTATCACAATACTGTCATGTAGTAACTTTTTCACTTCCATGCTCACTTCCCTGTTTCTTATCACTGCTTTCAAAGAACCAGCAATCTTTCTTCCCTGCTGTACCCTTTCAAGCACTTCACCCTCCAAACCTCCATCCTTACTCATCACACTACCCAAGTACTTAAACGTACTCACATTTTCCAATTCCTCACCATCCAACCTCGCTGTACATTCACTGACTTCACCTCTCTCAAAGACCATCACTTTACTCTTCCCTACATTCACCTTTAGATTCCGTTTCTTACACACTCTCCCAAACTCATCCACCAAGCCTTGCAGCTCTCCTTCGTCTTCACTCAACAACACAGTATCATTTGCAAACAACAGTACAGGGAGTTTCCAAACACTACCCTCTCTCACCAGGGCCACTCCAACATCCACTACCCTACCTTGTACCTCTTTTATTACCCCATCCATGTACAGATTGAACAACCATGGAGACATGACACATCCCTGTTTCAACCCAACCTTCAAAGCGTGGACTCATTAGACTGCTCAGATTCTGTTGGGAATGGCACACAGTTAGGGAATTATATCACCAATATTTTATCCAAATTTCCCATACAGGGTGTTGCATGAAATGTTTGACAAACTTCAGAAGGTTGTTCTTGGGGCAATTTTGAGTTAAGAATTGCTGCATCAACCTGGGCTAATTTCTCGTCTATTATGCTCAGGTTCTGTAGGGAATGGCAGCAGATTAGAGACTGGTATCGCAAAATTTTATCCCCTGCCACCACCACCAGGCCGTTTATTTTTAAATCCCCTTGTAAAACTGTAGAGATATTTCGGCAGGACAGTAAATAGTGATCCTACTCTGGTACTCTGTATGGAATTTGAGAGAGAGAGATGATGATGCCACTGATTCATGGGGTTATCTTTAATTTAACAAGAAACACTTTACTTACCTCTCTATTCAGTTTGCACCAAAATTAATGTTTAAAAGACTGATAATATGTTCACGAAATTTTCTTCTTAAAATTTAATAAGTAAATGTTTAATTTGAAGCGTGACGTCACTGTTGCATTATGGTATGGGATTTCAGTTTTAACCACACACTTGAAAAATGAACTGATTTTATTCATGCTTCCGTTTCGTTTCGTTTCGTTTTTAAATGCTCCAACATGCTTGCATGTGTCGGTCTTGGTCACCTAATGGCGGCTCTCCACGCTGCACGATCCATTGCAGCCTCCCTGTTCAGTCCCTTAACCCTAAGGTCACACTTAATGACCTCGTCCCATGTCTTTCTCGGTCTGCCCCTCACAACCCCACCCCCAATATTAACACTTCTCACCTTCCTCACCCAATTATCATCCCCCATCTTCTCCACATGTCCAGACCACCTCAATCTACCTCTCCTTATCACAACACCAATACACTCCAGTCCCATCCTACCTCTCAACTCTTCCATTGTAAACCCAGCCCCTCCAGGCCTTGGACGCAGGGACGCACTGCACATCCACCTAATCATTGTCATTTCTGTACGTCTGAGCCGGCGAATGTCTTCCTCCTTCACTGCCCAGGTCTCACTGCCATACAGCATTACACTCTTAACACATGCTGCATACAAAGACCCCTTAGCACGTAGGGAGAGCCCTCTCAATGTCAGGAGAGGCAAGAGCTCCCTGAACTTCTTCCAACCACTTCTCACCCTAGCCACAGAGCTAGCTCCAGCCCCACCTCCAGCACACAACATGTCTCCCAAATAACAAAACTCTTCCACACACTCAAGAGATTCACCAGCAAGTTCAATCCTTTCACGTCTGACGATCTCCACCTGCTCACCCCGGCACGCCGTACACATAAAATCAGCATTATCTCGCAGTCTACCTCTGATACCACTACATCTCTTATGCACCCATTTATCACACACACCGCACAAGATGGAATTACTTCCCACGCCCTTGTGGCAAACTGCACATGGCCACTCTCCCTCGTCTTTGACAGTACCGCCACCAACCCTAGATATCATCACTTTTGTTTTATCTGCATTTACCCTTAAACCCTCTTGCCCCATACCATCTCTCCACTTCCTAAACCTTTCCTCCGCCTCCCTTTCATTCTCTGCAATCAACACCAAATCATCAGCATACAACAACTCCCATGGGAGTCCGTTTCTAAAGTCACGTGAAAGGGCTTCAAGTACCATGATAAACAACATGGGACTCAAGACTGACCCCTGATGCACACCAACATTCATGGAAAACTCATCACTCAAATCTCCATTCACTCTCACCTGAGTGCGAGCACCCACATACATGGCCATAACCACCCTAACCAGCCACTCCTCCAAGACAAGCTTTCTCATTGCCCACTTCACCACCTCTCTAGGGACTCTGTCAAAGGCCTTTTCCAAATCAACAAAAACAAAATAAAGATCCCTTCTCCTACCAATATATTTTTCCTGAAGCTGTCGAACAATGAATATGGCATCAGTCGTCCCCCTACCAGGCATAAACCCAAACTGCATCTCATCAATATTCACTCTTTCTCTAATCATACCTTCTAAAACTCTCTCCATTACCTTCATTATCTGATCTAAAAGCTTTATACCTCTATAATTTCCTCTTTCCAGGGCATCACCCTTCCCTTTATACACATTTACAATTACACTCTTCAGCCAATCATCTGGGACAACACACTCATAAATTATCCTATTTATCAGGTCAGTGACTAAACTCACCCCTATATCGCCTGAGGCCTTCAACATTTCGGCAGTCAACCCAGACACACCTGCTGCCTTCCCCACCCTCATCCTTCCTATTGCCTCACTCACAGTAGCAGTATCAATCAAAGGCCAAGGGCCAGACACTGGATCTGCTGGCTCCAAACCTTCCCTGTCCCAGTCAAACTCCTCATTCAACAACCGGTTATAATGCTCTCTCCATGCATCTTTAATATCCTCACTGTTCACCACTACCCTTCCTTCATCATTCTTCACACAGTGCACACCTATGATATCCCGATTATCCCTCTTCACCTGACCTGCCACCCTAAATATATTTTTCCTTTCCCCATGATTTAGGTAATCAAGTAATTGTCTCTGTGACTCAGACTTTGCCCTGTAAACCTCTCTTCTAGCCCTACGCTTGGCAGCCAAATATTCCTCTTTGCTACCACCCTTCTTCCATTCCCGGAAAAGCCTTCTTTTCTCCTTAATTGCAGCTTCTACACCCTCATCCCACCACCAAGTTACTTTATGTCTTGGTGGTCCTCTTGTCCAGCCTCATGTTACATCAGTAACTCTCAAGAAATTGTTCTTGAGGGCTCTGTACTGTTCATTAACGCCTCTGTCTACAGCTCCCTGTTCAGCCACCACTCTCCTCAACTCGCTATAGAAGGCATCGCTTACTACTTGGTTTTTCAGCTTCCATATTTTCCTCCTAGGTACATAAGTCCTCTTTTTCATCACTTGTTCTTTAAGCACCATATCAAAAATCAATAGTTTGTGCTGCTGCACACACTCCTCACTTCCTATAACTTTAACATCCCTCACTAACCTCCTATCGGCCCTCCTAACCAGAAAATAATCTATCTGACTGCTATTTCCCCCAGACTCATACGTAATTAACCTACTGCCTCTTTTCCTAAAATATGTGTTGCACACAATCATGTCCGTTGCCTCCCCAAACTCGAGTACCCTTTCCCCTTCTGCATTCCTTAGACCATATGCACATCCCCCATGCTTCCTTCAGATGATATTCAGCATGGGAGAGACTTTGAACTGGAGGGGTTATATCGTATCATTTATGAAGGTTCCAACATGCTTGCATGCATTGGCTTTGGTCACCTAATGGCGACTTTCCATGCTGCTCGATTGCAGTAGCTCAGTAGTAGCGCTTGCTCTTCACAACCATAAAGTTGACAGTTCGAGCCCCCACGAAGGTAGCGTATACGAGGTCTCTCCTTGCCCTTCAGAGCTATGTGGTCCATTGGTCCTAGCTGGTTGGGATTAGTCCTCTGGCAACCTCTGTGATCAGCCTCCTGTCCCTGATGTCACACTCTATGACCTTGTTCCAAGCCATTTTCTGTGTCCAGTTGCCATCCTCCATCCTTTCAACATACCCCATCATTCAATCTACCCCTTCTTATTACAGCACCGATACAATACTCTTCAGTCCTGTTCTTCCTCCATTAATCCCTTTAATACAGTACTATATGTCTGTCTCAAGTTAGATATGATGGTCTGGTGGTAGAAATAGATAGTAAAATGAGAATATAACTACATCTTTTGGATTACAGGGCACAATCTGCTCCAATGATTAGCCTTTATTCTTGCTAATTTAAGACTGTTATTCAGCTTGGGTAAGACTTTTCAAACTGGAAGGGTCACATTACAACCTTCAGGAACCTGTTCAGTAGGAAAGTAATTAAAGGTTGATAGGAGAGCTTTTGGACTGAAGGGGTTAGGGACAGGCTTCATTAAGCCATTCTTGTTACCTTTAAACTATGTTAATCAGCATAGGAGAGACTTTTCAAACTTAGAGCGATTTAGCGATTCATCTCTTCCGTTTATAAATCGGTACAACAGATAGGCTTTCATTCTCAGAGTATGACCAATGAGTACCGTACTGTCTTCCTGTGCAGTGTATATTTTGTCATTTGTACTCTCATTATAAGTTTCATTAAAGAATTTGTATCATATGTTTAGTTTCTGTGTCACTCAGTGTGTTAAGTTTATGTAATATATGGTTAATCGTTTAAGTCCTGCCGTTGGATAGCAGTCTAAGTTGCAGTTTTTACTTTCTCCCTTTATATAAGTAGCAACTGCTCTATATTCTTTCCATTGCACTTGTTCATGATTAGCATTAAACTGCAGGCTTAGGTATTCCAAGTAGCTCAGGAAATTTCGAAATATCTCCTCCTAAGGCGACATTAATAGGTACATGACAATTTAGTTTAGTCTGTGCATGATAGTTCAATTTCCCATTTTTTGTAACAGGTAAAGAAATAAAATACAGTAGAAGTTTTAGCCGGTATACTAAAGGGGGCACGGTGGCATGGTCAGTATGGTGCTGGCTTGCTGATCAGGAGGACCCGGGTTCAAATCCCGGTGTGATAGAGGTTTCTTTAAAATGTGGCTGAGGAAAGTTTGCGTAGCAAGCTTTCCTTAAAACCACAAGGCCCCATACTTACACTTCAGCTCACACACACTAAGACACTTACACACACTACTACATACATACACACATCAAGACACACACACCAAGACACGTACATAGCCACAGCCACCTTCACACAGTAGACACACCACACACACAGAGGGTGGAACAGACACACCACAGGCAGACAGAGAAGGGTATATACAAAACACAGGGAGTGAGAGAGGAGGGGGGTTTTATTAAAAAGTCCAATTTTGGTATACCTCCTGTGGCAAAATTGATATAGCCCCCCCTTTAATATTTTTTGGATATTTTCATTTAGTGCCCCCCAGGCCCCAGACCCACTCGGCTGAACCAAATTGTCTGGCGTCAGCTGGAACATGATATACCAGAGTTATGCCGGTCATGTGGGGGTTAATGGTGAGTGTAGTAACTGTCAGGCTCCTATGACTCACTCAGCCGAACAAAATCGTCTGTCAGCTGGAATGGAATACTAGAGTTGTCCCAAGCACCAGAGGGTTAAGAATCTTAACCCCCTGAGTGATGCTCGGGACAACTCTAGTACCCCATTTCAGCTGACTCAGACGATTTTATTCGACTAAGTGAGTCATAGGAGCCTGACAGTGTCAATACCGTCACCATTAACCCCCTCAAGACCGACATAACTCTAGCATCATGTTCCAGCTGACGCCAGACAATTTGGTTCAGCCGAGAGAGGATCCTAGGATCCTGAGAGACACTATAACATCACAAACAAAATACAAAATGCCTTCCCTCCATCTTGAACGTACTATAATTCATTTACATTAAGTAAGCTCGTATTTTCGTATTTTTGCAGCTTATTTCATGTATCTTAGTTAAAAGAAAAAAATACTACGAGCTCTGTATCTTTTCATAGCCCTTCTTCGTGACTAGCATCGTATTCTAGTTATCTATAGTTACAACTGAGCATTCAAGTTGGAGGGATCACAACTTTAAGCAATTACAGTAAACAAACAAACAAAAAGCAAGTGTCGTCCTCTTGACCTCTCGTCTTCGCAGGAATGCAGCGGTGGCGCCACCTTGTGCGTGGAGTGCGTGAAGTGCAGGCTCTTGAGTGGAAGGAGCACGGAGCCACGGCAGAGTTAATAATATTCGCTAGTCAGCCAGTCTAGAAGCCTGGGACATTTGCCTGAAATAATAATCCAGCCATCCATTGCCAGACGCCATGTATCCCAAATTGGGTGGCCAAGGGCTTAGAGTTAATTGTTTTACAGGGAGGGGCACCAATCCTCCACCAACCCCACTGGACACGTAGGGATGCCAACAGCATCTGGTGTTCCCAGGCGGTCACCCATCCAAGTACTAACCAGACCCAACGTTGCTTAACTTCGCTGATCGGATGGGAAGCGGTGTACTCAACGTGGCATGGCCGTTGGCAAATAATAATAATAATAATAATAATAATAGAAATAACAACAAAACCAGTCATATACATAATTCAATATCTTAGTCACTCGATCTTTTTTTTTTTTTTTTAATGCGAGGAAGAAGGAACCAAAGGCCATGAGCCTGCAGTAACAGTTCCCTCCAAGAGAAAAACAAAATACAATAGAGAGCCAAAATCTAGATCCGATCATTTTGAGATGCCTGGACACACTGCGTTTGAAAGACTGGAGATCATAGGCAGCAGGAAATACAGACAGAGGGAGACAGTTCCAGAGCTGACCTGTTGCATAAATGAAGGACTGGGAGTAACGGTTAACTCTTGCATTAGAGAGTTGGACAGAAAAGGGATGAGAGTTTGCTGCCAGACGGGCGCTACGCGCCCGTCGTAGAGGTGGAGGAATGCACGCAGACAGTTCAGAGGAGCAGTGACCATTAAAGTAGCGATAGAAAAGAGATAAAGATGCAACAGTGCGACGAAGAGACAGAGGTTGAAGGGAGTCAGTAAGAGGAGGAGAGTTAATGAGACGAAAAGCCTTTGACTCCACCCTATTGAGAAGAGCTGTATGTGGGGAGCCTCCCCACACATGAGAGTTGTACTCCACACAGGGGCGGATAAAACCCCTGTATAGAGTCAACAATTGTGCAGGGGTAAAGAAAGAGCGGAGTCGGCTTAGCACACCCAATCTCTTGGAAGCAGATTTTACAAGAGATGTAATATGATCTTTCCAAGATAAGTCCCGAGTAAATGAAACCCCAAGCATGTTCAAGGATGATGCAGGATTAAGCTGAATATTATTAAACATTAGTGGGTATACCTGTGGAAGATTTTGTCGGGTTGATAGGTGTAAGAACTGAGTCTTAGATGCATTAAAAACAACCATATTATTTTTACCCCAGTCAGAGATACGAGCCAAGTCAGACATTAGGTGTGCCACAGCCTCATCCCTTGTTTGTTGAAGTAACTATTGAGATGGGCGTTGCGGGAACCGAATGGAAAGGTGAAGGGTGGAGTCATCAGCGTATGAGTGGATAGGGTTAGATGTACAGCTTAGAAGGTCATTGATGAATAAAAGGAAGAGAGTTGGTGATAGGACAGAGCCCTGAGGAACACCACTGTTGATAGATCTAGGAGAAGAACGATGGCCGTCTACAACAGCGGCTATAGAACGACCAGAAAGGAAGCTAGCGATGAAGGCACAGACAGAAGGATAGAAACCGTAGGAGGGCAGTTTGGAAATTAAAGATTTATGCCAGACTCGATCGAAAGCCTTTGAGATGTCAAGTGCAATGGCAAAGCTTTCGCCAAAGTCCTGAAAGGAGGATGACCAGGAGTCTGAAAGGTAGGTGAGAAGATCGCCAGTGGAGCGTCCCTGACGGAACCCGTACTGACGATCGGAAAGAAGGTTGTGATAGGAAAGATGCCTTAAAATTTTTCTATTGAGAATTGACTCGAAAACTTTTGAAATACAGGACGTTAAAGCAATTGGACGATAGTTGGAGGGTTGGGAGTGGTCACCCTTCTTTGGGACTGGCTGAATGAGAGCAAACTTCCATCAAGAAGGAAAGGTACAAGTTGACAGACAAAGGCGAAAGAGTTTGCCTAGGCAGGGTGTAAGCACAGAAGCAAAGTTCTTGAGAACAACAGGAGGGACTCCATCAGGCCCATATGCCTTGTTAGTACTGAGGCCAGTGATGGCAGAAAATACATCAGCTGAAGAAATTTTAATGTCAGCCATGAGGAAGTCAGAGGGGGGAAGTGATGGAGGAACAGCACCGGAATCGTCTAAGGTGGAATTGGAGGAGAAAGTCTGTGCAAAGAGATCTGCTTTATCAGTAGAAGAAATAGCTACAGAACCATCAGAGTAGAAAAGAGGAGGGAAGGATGATGAGGTAAAGTTGTTAGAAAGATTTTTGGCAAGGTGCCAGAAGGAGCGGGAAGAATTTGAGTTGGAGAGTTGAGAGCATTTAGTATGGATGAAATTAACGGGGTAATGGCATTACGTGAACAATATATCCCAACTTTAATATGGTAAGTCATCTTAAATGTCAGGACTAACTTGCCTAGCCCCAGGCTCCTATGCTCCTCAGGGGGCAACATAGGACTGGATGACGGATGGATGGATAACAGTAATAATAATAATAATAATAATAATAATAACAGAGTAAACCCAAAATACATTACAGTACTTTACATTATCAAGTACTACAAATTTGACATAGGCCAACATATCATCATCATCAACACCATCCAATCCTACATTGCCCCATGAGAAGCGTAGGAGCCCAGGGCTAGGCAAGTTGGTCCTGACATTATAGACGTGAGTGACCAGCCTCACTCATCCCTGAGTGGCACTACATGAGCAATCAACCCCAACCACCCCTTGGATATAAACCTTCACCGGCTCAATCCGATTGGAGTGCAATAATTACTCACTAAACCACCAGGCGCCAAAATTTGGTTATATGGTTACCACCCAGCGTAGTAAATGGTTTCCTGGTGTACAGGAAACTGTCTGGCTTGTCACTTAGTGTAGAGTCACCCACAGGCAGAAGGAGGAGGAAAGAATGAAAGAAAGACAGAAAAGGGAGTGTAAAGTCACCTGTATGCAGAAGGACGAGGAAAGAATGAAGGAAAGAATGACAGAAGAGGGAGTGTAAAGTTAACTGTAGGCAGAAGGATGAGGAAAGAATGAAGGAAAGAATGACAGAAGAGGATGGAAGGAAAGAAGGATGGAGGAGAGGAAAGGGCAGACACCCGAGAGCAACACTACATCGAGTTAGTGGAAGGTGAGCGCCCCCATTAACATAACAATTTCTTTTTTGAACTCACTATATCTCACTGCATCTGTTTATCTTCAGCCAGATGCTTTAATCCCAAAGCAGGTGGCCATGATGACACTCCCTCTGCTATCAGGCCGCCCAGCCTCCATCCACTTCCTCTGTGTCAACCTTCCCTGTGCTATCAGGCCGCCCAGCCTCCATCCACTTCCTCTGTGTCAACCTTCCCTGTGCTATCAGGCCACCCAGCCTCCATCCACTTCCTCTGTGTCAACCTTCCCTGTGCTATCAGGCCGCCCAGCCTCCATCCATCTTCACTGGTATACCTCTCCACCCCATCTCTCTTCAACACCTTCTCTTTCCTGCCAGTGTTCTGAAATAGGGGTAATAATTAGTAGGGAAAAAAAGAAAAAAATCTAATAACTCCCCTAATGATATATTTTGTGTATTACACCTAAAAATTCTGTTTAATACTAATATATATTTAACAACTGGCTGCAGCAAGTGAGAAGTGTTAACGTTAGGGGCACGGCTGCAAGAAGCAGACTGAAAAAGACCTGGGACGAGGTCACAGTGACCTCAGGGATAAGGGACTGAATAGGGAGGCTGCCAGAGATTAAGCAGCATGGACAGCCACCATGAGGTGACCAAGGCCGATGCATGCAAGCGTGTTGGGGCCTTTATAAAGGAAACAAAATGCTGTGGGATCAGGGTGACATCCCAAAACATTTACTTTATGGCTGCTGCAGCAGACAACTGATTCAACTCATTAGGGGTACAGTGTATTATGTAATCTATGAGGTTCAAAATACAGTGCAATTCTGAAAATTAAACATGGCTGGCATCAAGCAGTGCAAGTCCAGGCAGAGACTGCTCCTCCATATCTCCCATACACACATCATGCTCTTGGCCACTAGGCCTCTTCCATTGTTCCTCCACCCTGCCATGTTCCAACCCCAGCAAAGCACATCTGACACACAAATGCAGCTGCTTCCTGGTGGTTCATGGGTCTGCTCAGGGTAGAGCCACAACAGTAAAAATGCTACGGAAGACACAGAGCCGATGGGGAAAAAAATATGATCAGCATCGTACACAGAGCCACCCTAACGACTCTCCCAAGCCTGCCCTACCCTTCCCTACACTGGCCTGACAATGACCAAACACACGCCTAACAACACACTGATACACACATGGACAACCACACACACACACACACACACACACACACACACACTTATTATACTGGGTGCGAGGGAGGAGGAATGAGTCAACTGCATATACTCCCTGATGACTCAGCTGACTCCCTGGCTTGCTGACTCTTTGAAGATTCTCTGTTGACCTTCTGCTGATTCCCTGATGACTCTCTTGCCTTCCTGCTGACTTCTGACCCAGTGATGGCAGCAACAGTAGGACTCCCTCAGGTACAACCAGCCAAGTCCAGTCACATCCATCTGTAAAGGCAAAATAACATTAGGCAAATCTTACCTCAGCTGTTTAACACCATTCCAGGCCCATGACGCAGCAGCACGTCATTTATTTTGTTAGTTTCCATCCAAGAACTGAAATGTTTATGGTATTTACCTTATTTCATATATTTTGATATCTATTTATCTATCTATCTATTGCCAGACGCCATAATCCCGTAAGGGATGGCCATTTGACTTTGAGTTATTTGTTTTACAGGGAGGGGTACTAACCCTCCACCAACTCACTTGCTGACACGTAGGGAGCACGTATGATTTGGTTATATGGTTACCACCCAGCATTGTAAATGGTTTCTTGGCTTACAGGAAACCATTTGGCTTGTCACTCAATTAAAAACCCGCCTGTAAAGGAAAGAAAAGCAATATGAAGTGACAGGAAAGATGGGAGAAATGGGAAGAGAGGAGGGCAGGCACAGAAAAAGAATGATAAAGGCTAAGGAAGTAGGCAGCACTACATCAAGTGAGTGGATGATGGTCACCACCACCTACCACCATTGCTCGTAAAATATTTCAACTCGTTGTCAGTTTGGCTGCTAAAAATTTATTTGGCTCGTAAATCGGAAACCTCAGGAGCCAAATGGCTGGCAACCATCGGCAGTCAGCAAGAGCCCTGTATGGGGGGGGCCACAAACAGATTGCCTCCATGTTGCCTTGTCCCCTGCCATTCACTGCCCTCCTCCCAGAGAAATTACCATCTCCTTTAATAATAATAATAATAATAATAATAATAATAACAATAATAATAAAAATCACTAATCTCTTGGCTGATTCAGATGCTTCACAAATGCATAAATGTGCTTTTTAGTATGGAGGCTGTCTGTCCATAAACACACAAAATATACTGTACCATCTCTTATTAGTAATAATAATAACAATAATAAAAATCACTAATCTCTTGGCTAATTCAGATGCTTCACAAATGCATAAATGTGCTGTTTAGTATGGAGGCTGTCTGTCCCTAAACACATAAAATATGCATTAAATGACAGGCACCACCAGAGATGCCTGTGTCCCAGCCTTACCAATGTTGTGATGACGTCAGAGTTATGGATTTCCTGAACCCAGTCACTCTCACAAGACTGGATACAGGCGGGTCCTGTTATATGACTGGTGTGTTAATGGATGACTGCTTCAATAATGGATATGATACTCATATAATGGATGGGGGGGGGGATATGTACTGTGTAATGGCGTATGTGTACGAGACGGAGGAGTGTGAGGTGGGAGCAGGGCAGTGTAATGGCGGGGGACTGGGTGACATGGAGGTGATTTGTTTGTGGCCAATCCTTACGGGATTAAGGTGTCTGGCAATAGACAGACAGATAAAACATACGGGAAAAATCAGGTTAGGCTAACTGATCCCGCCAGCATCACCGAACCTGGGTCTACATTGCCCATTCTCCTATCACCGATTTCTTGTATAGCAGACAAACATGTAACAGAACCCACATGTACAGTACTCTATTGTACGGCATTTGAAAAGTAATCCCTCCACTATCCAATGTAATAGAGCCAAAGGCATGTCCGGAAAGTGGTCCTGTCCGGATAGTGGGCCCCAGCCTCCTGGACTTGTACTTATGGACCCTAACTCAGAAAAACACCTATACAACTCCCTCTGGACATGCATAGCATCTATTTAAGACCCAAATCACACCAATAAGGGACATAAAAGACTGAAATAAATGCAAAAGAACCAGAGAATGAGGTTTTAGAGGTGAGATACAATATTAAACATTCTGGGTACTTACAAGAAGTCCCTGGCTCCTTGACTGGTACTTATGGACCCTAACCCAGCCTAATTTTGAAAGCCACCTAAATAACTCCCTACCAGACATTCATAGCACATATTTAAACCTATTTAAGACCCTATTCACACCAATAATGGACATAAAGCTTAAAATAAATGAAAAAGGAACCAAAGAATGAGGAATTAGAAGTGACTGTACCTCATCCAGGGTAATTACAGCATGTTTGTGGCCGCCTTTTGAAAGGTTTTGGCAGTGATGGAAATGCTCTTGAACCACGTACAGTAATCCAGTGTTGTGCTGCACTTACAGTAATTCTTTGCACTGTGAGTTATAACTGTTTAACACTGCACATTGTTAACTGCATCAGGCAAGTCTGAACTGCCTGTTTCAACCGCCAGCTTTGCACTCCACAGTTAATCCTTTGCACTCTAAATTCTAATTTCTTAATACTGCACAACACTGTAAATTCCGATGTGGTCTAGTGGCGAGGTATTGCAGTTTATTCATTGTTTATTCACAAAAAAATGAGCAGGTGTGGCTCCCATTACAATATGCTTTCACTCGCGATCGAAGTTAGGGAATAACTGTTTGGGTGTTCGTAAGCGGGAAACAGAGTTACCAGATCGCAACGGCCACATTACCAAACTCCTCAATTTTCATTACCAAATTTAACTTTTCATTACCAAATTCGTAAAGCTAGCATTTATTCTTCACTAATTATATATACAAGTGGAAATACATGTAATCACTCTTTGTATAATTAACAGCATGTTGGTCATTTTCACGTTATGTACGTTAGCAGATTAATCAGAGAGAGCAAACAATCCACCATCTCCCTCCTGTGTATCCTCATACATGTGAAACATCTGTTTGGTAATGCATTACTCCGATTCATTACCAAACGAATATTTCATGACCAAATTGGCCCACATTTGGTAATGAAAAATACCAACTGGCAACCCTGACAGGGGAGGGGGGAGGGGGAAGGAAGGAAGCGGTGAGGGTCTGTGGCGTAACAGCTATTCGGCGCTGCGCGGCAATTTCAAATTACAGGTGGGAAAAAAATTCGGATTTTGGGGGGATTTTTTTCTTTTTTTGGCCATTTTTGGGTTCCGAAGGTCCAGGCCCACAATGTCCGGTAAGTGGGGATGTCCGGAAAGTGGGTGTCCGGATAGTACAGGGATTACTGTACTTTATGATTCCAAATTGTGATGTCTGGTATGACTGGATACTCTTACTTTATGGCATTTCAAACATTATGATACTCTTGTTGTTTATCACTTTTCTTGGTTCCAAAATTGTGAAGTCTTATATGATTTGATCCTCTTACTCTATGACATTTGAAACAACATTATGATACTCTTATTTTTAATCACTTTTCTTGATTCCAAAATTGTAAAGTCTTGTAAGATTGGATACTCTTGCTGTAACTTTGAAACGCTGAAAATACAGTACACTTTATTTTGAATCAAATTTCTTGGCCTTTCACCATTTCCTTTCCATCTTTTTTTTTTTTACAATAGCATCAGTGTGGCAGCTTTGAAATGTGAGAATCAGAGTGTGCCAAGGCTGCTGTTACGAAGCATGAAGTTTTCACAAATTCTCTGCAGCCAACTGTATTTCAGCAATGGAATAAATCTGAGTGGGTCAGGTTAGGTGAACTGAGGTTAGGTCAGGTTAGATTAGAACTGAGATGAGGTTAGGTTTGGTCAGTTTAGGTTACAAGAAATCGGGTTAGGTTAGGTTGGTTTATGATAGGTTACGTTAGTCTGCGTTAAGAGGTTAGATTAGGTTATAAATGAGGTTAAATTACAATCAATGAGATTAAATTACATTATGATAAAGGAAGCTGGGTTAGGATAAATTAACACTGATGAGATTAATTTATATTTATGGTCAATTTAGATTACAAGAAACTGGATTAGGTTAGATTAGTTTACGAGGTTACATTAGTCTGTGTTAAGAGGTTAGATTAGGTTATAAATGAGGTTAAATTACAATAAATGAGATTAAATTACATGATGATAAAGGAAGCTGGGTTAGGATAAATTAACACTGATGAGATTAAGTATGTGATGAAATGGTGTTCCAAGACAGCCATCATAAGGTCAGGTAAAGGTGAAGTAGGTTAGGTTAGGATAAATTAAGTTAAATTACATTCAGCTGGGTTAGGATCAATTACCATAAAAGAAATTAGATGATTGTCCAGCTGGCGTTACAAAATGCCGACCTGCTTTTGGTGTCAATCGGCAGAGTTGTGATTATAAACAAAGGCTGCATCCATCTATTGCCAGATGCTTTAATCCCATAAGGGGTGGCCACAAACAAATCACCTCCATGTCACCCTGTCCCCCACCATTTCACTGCCCTCCCCCAGCTCACACTCCCCTCCCTCATATACCTCTCCACTCTATCCCTCCATCTCATCCTCAGCCTCCTCCTCCCTCTCCCTTCCTCCACCTCACTCACATACACTCCTCATTAGTCTCTCATTCTACATCCTCTCGACATGGCCAAACAATTCACTACTTATAAAAGAAATAACACACATCAAAACTTTAAAATACACACAGAAAATATCATAAAAATAATCTACAAGGAGCTGTTAGGAAAAAACAGGAAACCATGGCAAATCTAAAGTGGTGGTGTGCCTCGTTAACTACCATCCTGGCTTTTGTTGTTAACGTCCTTTGCCGCGGTGGTGATGCAGGAGACAATGGTAAAATACACCAGTTTCAATAAAAATGGGCCTAAAAACAAACTCAAATTACATGTAAAACCATCGGAAAAAAATCAAACTATGTGTAAAGGAATGAGGTAATGAAAATAAAAAAGGCAAAATTATTGTTTCAGCCAAAAGCACAATTATGAGATTTTGATCCATTTTTCCGGAATATTGGACAAATCTAAGACACTTTTATTTCCAATGTTTATTTTACTCTTGAAGACAACCTAACTTAACCTTCAGGAGTACAATAAAATTAATGTCAATGAAAATGCAACAGAAAAGTGTTTTAAACCTGTCTAAAAAACTGTAAAAAAACGAATCAAAATCTTGTAATTATTTTTGGCTGAAACTATTCCAACCAAACTACAAAAAAATATTCCTTGGTCTCCCCCTCCTCTTCCAGCTCTCACTTACACTCTCTAGTACGTCAATTTCAACCTGACAAAGATCCCTAAACCCTTTTCTGCTCCGGCTATCCCTGTTAAACGCAATGTACCCATAGCTTTAGTTAACCTGCAGGGCTGATTTGACTAGCCACCAAGGAGATTCAGCCGTACCTCGAAACTACAGCTGATCATATTAAAGGCAATCAGGATTTAATATCTGACCTGTATGAGTGTCATAATTCCCGTAGCGGTGGCCCAAAGCTGTCCAGCGATGACAAACCTCTCTCACCTCTTCCCGCTCATGGTGGCCCACATCCTAAGTTACAGCTGTCATTATACACTCACCTGCAGCGTTTTGGTAGGCGGAGAAGATGCCAGGGCAGGCTAGGTGGCCAATACACACATAATATATCGTCTTTTATCCTAAATATCAAAATACACATTCAAAATACACTTCACATTACAACACCGACGCCAAATCCAGAGAAGCAATACACCGGAGGAATGGGAAATCTCGCCTTCGGGACAAACTCATAATTTTACCAATTTTTCAATATATATAGCATTTACATACGACGATTGACTTACCATAATTATCACTATATTCACATCACACGTGTTTGTTTCATAAATATAAAAAAATAATGTGTTTCACACAATCATAGGTATTTATTGTTGTAGAGGTACTGTATTTTTTTTAAATTAAATTTTGGTAATATAGTTATCATACTTATTTCCTGCCTAATTTCTTCAAGAGTACGTTTCTATACATCAATATCTATACGGAAATGTTAAGAAACTAATCGATATTAGAGAAACACAGAGGTTGAGAAAAGATGAGTTGACCCGCGAGATTTAAAAGCCTCTCTCTCTCTCTCTCTCTCTCTCTCTCTCTCTCTCTCTCTCTCTCTCTCTGCTATTATACATATCATATAGGTTATAGTGCAAGATACTGTCATGGTACATAAAGCTCTCTCTGCTACTATATACATCATAATATAAGATACAGAACAAGGAATTGTGAAGCATTAGCACCAAGCAATAATATGGATATATGGCACTATAGGAGTAGAGGGAAAATAAACTGCCAGAAACATGGAAATATCAAGAAGAGAGGTTGGACAGAAGAGGAGAAGAGGACAGTAAGGAGAAAAAGATTGAAGACAAGCAGGCCCCTTTTAGTCGCCTCTTTCGACAAGCAGGGATGCTGGGGAAGTATTGTTTCCCCCCTCCCCAGGGGTGGATATAGAACAAGACATTGTCATAGTACATAATTCTCTCTCTCTCTCTCTCTCTCTCTCTCTCTCTGTTACTATACACACAGCATAGGCTATAGTACAAGACAGTCATTATACATAATTCTCTCTCTCTCTCACCAGGTACTCGTTCCTTGGCGAGCAACATTTCATGAACAATAAAACCTAACTACCCCTTGGCACCTATAGATAATATGAAGGTAATGAGGCCAGTGCACTATAGCCTACATCAGTATACAGAATGTAGACCCATATCACTGATTTCCTTGTGCAGTAGAGAACTGCTCCATAAAGAGGAAGTGCGCATGTGTGACACGCTATACTACAACAACTGCTACTATTACCACTATCTATCCATAGCCAGTCACCATAGCCTAATCCCGTAGGCTGTTTGAGTTATTATAGCCGGCTTCGCGTGATTGCAGTGGGAGTGCTGTGTAGCAGCAACTTTGAGCTATAGTCTAACGCCGCATCAATCCATTAAGACATCGAGATACACGTACCTGAGTCAATGTGTTTAGTGCACTTGATTTGTTGCAGGCTGAACAATGAAGGACCTTGAAGAGCAACGTGTTGGTGGGAAATTCTGTTTCAGACTGGGAAAAACTTCTACAGAAACTTTTCAGAGGCTGCAACAGGCTTCTGGGGAGGACCGTTTGAGCTCCACACAGTATCACAAGCGGCTCCAGCGATTCAAATCGGGAAGAACATCCACCACAGACGATCCCAAATCTGGCCGGCCTTCCATGTCAAGAGACGACGATCACGCTGGGAAAGTGTGTGTTGTGATCCACGCCGGTGGTCGCCTGACTGTCCGTGAAGTTTTCGAAAAAGTTGGCATCTGTAAAAGTTCCTGCCACATGATTTTAACAAAGAAACTGAAGATGCATCGTGTTGCCGCAAAAACTGTACCACGTCTGCTGACAGATGAGCAAAAAGAGATCTGCGTCACAGTCAGGAGCTGTTTGATTGTTGCAATGCAGATGAAAACTTTCTGAAAAATATCGTAACAGGCGATGAAACGTGGGTGTATTGCTGAAATATCAATACAAAAAGGCACCATCTCTCTCTCTCTCTCTCTCTCTCATATGAATCGGTGTATGATAAGCGCATTAGCATCTTGTTAAATTGGTGTAAAGATTTAACATTATTTCCAATATTAGGTTTAACAAGTGCCAACCATAATGAAAAATAAAAACACTGGATGAAAAATACACGTTCTTCATCTTACCCAACGTTCACCTCTGGATACTTATCGTTCATCTCTGCAGCTGGCCTTCCTCTTTGTTCATATTTTCCATCACATTGCCCTGAGGCTGTTTTTATCATTCAGTTCTCATATCACTAAGTTGTACCTTTTTTACTATGAATCTTGAAACAGACGAAGACATCCCCCTCCTTTCTCCTCTACCGCTGCCTCCACATCCCTCCTCTTCCCCTCAAAAGCCCCCCACCTCTCCCTCTTCCATAAGCTGTGTGTGGACAAGTGCGGTTGCTTAGTGTAAATAAATATTGTATTGTAGTATTCCTTATCATCTTTTCTTCACAAACTTATCGTATTATAATTACACAAGCTAAAAATTATACATAACTGAGCCGTGCAAAGTGGCTCATAGAATATAATTAGTGGTGCTTTGAATTGGATCGGTGGCAACTTCAGGTGAGGTGGTGCGTCGTGCATGTGTGCACATCAAGTGTACCAATACTTCAGATGCACTCCCAGATCGACAGGTGATAGTGTCTCATTTTATTTCCTATAAGATTAGATGTCTCGACATGCGAACCTCTTAGAAGCACTTTATATCAAGCCCGAGATGCTGACAGATTAGCTAGTACCGTGTGTGGTTGTGTTTGATGCTTATGGATTACGTAGCAAGTGGTGTGTGGCAGGTGGATTACTGACGCGTTGACACAGCACGGTTGGCACACCTGCCCTGCCCAGCACCTGCCACCTGCCCTGCTCCCAGACACTCGCCACCACTTTTTTTTTCCTAAGAAGCATCGCTGCAGGAAGTCATCTTTATTTTTGTGTGTGATTTGGTCTCAGCGTGATCTTCGAGGACACGAGTGGCTGTGGACGCTGGTGGCCTGGCGCTGGTGTGGGTGTCAAGGTGTGGGGGAGACAGGAGGCCAGGCTGAGGTGCTACAAGACGCGAGGTGCACTGCCCCGCCACCACGACGCCACCGGCAAGGTCAGCCATTTGGATCTTCGTCCTCCAGTTTGTGAGAGCATGCGTTTTGATAATTACCTCTTACTGTTATTTCCTTTCCGGTATAAACTCATTGCTTTCTAAATGTGACAATTATTTCGATGTTATATGGAGTAGGGAAGGTGTTATTATCATTGTACACTTATTTAAAGCTTCAGTTACAGTAGTTAACGCTTACCTGCCTACTGGCTTGTGTCGTGCAGGTCATTTAATAAACGTAATAATGATTGTACAGATGATTAATTGGATATTATACATCGTTTCTTCTTCCCCCTTCCTCTTATTCATCTTCTTCTTCCTCTTTTCTTCCTCCTCCTCTTCCTCTTTTCTTCCTCCTCCTCTTCCTCTTTTCTTCCTCCTCCTCTTCCTCTTTTCTTCCTCCTCCTCTTCCCCTTCCTCTTCCTCTTCATCTTCATCTTCTCTTCCTCTTCCTCCTGTTCCTTTTCATCTTCCTTCTCTTGTTCTCCCTCCTCTTCCTCTTCCTCCTCCTCTTCCTCTACCTGTTCTTCCTCTTCCTTATCTTCTTCCTCTTCTCCCTCTACCTTTTCCTCTTCCTCCTCTTCTCCCTCTTTCTCCTGCCATTCCGCCTCCTCCCTTTGCCTCTTCTTCCTCTTCTTTTTCCTCCTCCGCTTCCTCTTCTCTTTCCTGTTCCTCTTCATTCCTCTTTTTCTTTATTCCTGTTCTTTCTGTTCCTCTTCTTTCTCTTTATCTTCGTTCACTTCCTTTTCTTCCCCCTCTTCCTCCTCTTCCTTCTTCTCCTCTTATTCTTCCTTCTTTCCTACTTCCTCCTCCTCCTCCTTCTTCTGTTATTACTATTACTACAACAACAACAACTACTACTACTACTACTACTACCACTTCCTCTTTTTTTCTTCCTCCTCTTCCTCTTCCTCCTCCTCTTCCTCCTTTTCCTCTTCCCCTTCTTCTTCCTCCTCCTCTTCTTCGTCCATTTCCTTTTCCTCCTCTACTTTTATTCTTCCTCTTCTTCCTTCTGCCTCCTCCTCCTCTTCCTCATCCTCTTCCTAATCTTCTTCCTCCTCTTCCTGACCTTCCTCCTCCTCCTCTTCTTCCTACATTTCCTCTTCTTCCTTTTCTTCTGTTCTTCCTTCCTCTTCCTCTTCTTCCTTTCCTTACTCCCTTTTCCTCCTCTTCTTCCTCTTTCTTCTATTCTTTCTAATCTTCTTCCTCATCCTCTTCCTAATCTTCTTTCTCCTCTTCCTCTTCTTCCTCCCTTCTTCTCTCTCCTTTCTTCCTTCTTCTCCTTCCATTCTTTCTCTCTCCTTTCTTCCTTCTTCTCTCTCCTTTCTTCCATTCTTTCTCTCTCCTTTCTTCCATTCTTTCTTTCTCCTTTCTTCCTTCTTCTCTCTCTTTTCTTCCATTCTTTTTTTCTCCTTTCTTCCATTCTTTCTCTCTCCTTTCTTCCTTCTCTCCTTTCTTCCATTCTTTCTCTCTCCTTTCTTCCATTCTTTCTCTCTCCTTTCTTCCTTCTTCTCTCCTTTCTTCCATTTCTTTCTCCTTTCTTCCTTCTTCTCTCTCCTTTCTTCCATTTTTTCTTTCCTTTCTTCCATTTTTTCTTTCCTTTCTTCCATTTTTTCTTTCCTTTCTTCCATTTTTTCTTTCCTTTCTTCCATTCTTTCTTTCTCCTTCCATTCTTTCTCCTTTCTTCCATTCTTTCTCTCTCCTTTCTTCCTTCTCCTCTCTCCTTTCTTCCATTTCTTTCTCCTTTCTTCCTTCTTCTCTCTCCTTTCTTCCATTCTTTCTTTCTCCTTTCTTCCATTCTTTCTTTCTCCTTTCTTCCATTCTTTCTTTCCTTTCTTCCTTCTTCTCTCTCCTTTCTTCCATTCTTTCTTTCTCCTTTCTTCCATTCTTTCTTTCTCCTTTCTTCCATTCTTTCTTTCTCCTTTCTTCCATTCTTTCTTTCCTTTCTTCCATTCTTTCTTTCCTTTCTTCCATTCTGTCTTTCTCCTTCCATTCTTTCTCCTTTCTTCCATTCTTTCTCTCTCCTTTCTTCCTTCTCCTCTCTCCTTTCTTCCATTCTTTCTTTCTCCTTTCTTCCATTCTTTCTCTCTCCTTTCTTCCATTCTTTCTCTCCTTTCTTCCATTCTTTCTTTCTCCTTTCTTCCATTCTTTCTTTCTCCTTTCTTCCTTCTTCTCTCCTTTCTTCCCTCTTCTTTCTGTTTCCTCCTCCTCTTCCTCCTCCTCCTCTTCCTCGTCCTCGTCCTCGTCCTCCTCACTTCTACATCCACTACTTTTATGTTACTACTTTCACTACTATTCTGCTTCTGTTTGTCCTGCGTCTACCTTTACTTCCACTACTTCTAATTTTACAACTACTTTTCTACTTCTAATTCCTCAGCTTCAGTACTTCAATATCTACTTCAATATCTACTTCAATATTTACTTCAGTATCTACTTCAATATCTACTTCTATTTCTACTACTACTACTACTTCTACTCCTGCATCCTCAACTGCCATTTCTGTTTCTACATCTAATGCTCTCTCTCTCTCTCTCTCTCTCTCTCTCTCTCTCTCTCTCTCTCTTTTCCTTTCACCACTGGCTTCCCCTCCTCTCCCTTTTTTCCTACCACTCTACCTTATTAAGTGTAAGTGTGCGTGTGATATTCTTCGTTATGTTTCTTTTGTGTTCACTGTTTTTGTACAGTCGCCCCAAGAAGTGATGGCAGAGTTTCAGATTGCTTCGGTCACTCTGCAGTGCCATACGTTCAATGAAAACAGTGAATATAAGGTAAATATTCAATGCCTTCACACGTCATCAAATAAAAGATATATCACGCTAAGAATGATGTAAAATAAATAACAGGAGGAGTGATATTAGAAGTTAACACATAAATAGTTACCTTTCCCGATTTGAATGAATGTGAAATGTATTACTCCGCGCGCGGTGGACAGTAGGCCTATAACTCTGTTCCGATTTATTTGTTTCCCATGTTTCCAAATACAGATGCTCTAGTTTTGAAGGCCAGTTAAGGAAAATTCTTGTGACTGCAATACACTGCCTTATTTTCAAATGTTATGGTGATGATACAGCACCAATAAGGATGCCATAACAATGAAATTATTATTCGTAACGATGCCCTACCTGCGGTAGCAGCAAGACCATACTTCCTTTTATTCCGTCTTTCTCTCGCCATTAATAATTATAATTAGCAACTTTATTCCCAACTGATGCAAAATTATTTTTAGTCATAAGGAGGTATGACAGATTCTGCCTTTTTCTCTTACACTAGGCAATAAACAGGACCAAAACGTGAGTTCATAAACTCTTGCAATGCAAAAGCACGCACTCTTTACTCCATCTTTTAACCTAATATCTGTCCTTTTAAATAAACTGTAATGTCCTGCTGAACAGATAATGCAGATTTGGAAGTTTTGAACTCAATGATTTATGAACCTCTGCATTTTATTACTCTTGCTAATCGATTAAGCACTGAGGATATCAGACTATGACAGAAGTTAGCATTCTCCAAGGAGCTCCGACTCTAGGGAAATTTCGGTTCCTTTTTTTTATACTTCTTTCACCGACAGCCCTCTGGCATATATTAAATAATCCAGAGATTTTTCTTGATGGAAAACTGGCCAAAGGCAGTGTAATAACTGCATGTCTTTGAGTAAATGTTATCTCCTTTCGTGCGTGCTGATCGAAACATTTAAAATAGCTTACTGGCTTACGCCGCCTTCCCGCTTTCTGTCGTCGTCTATGAAGACATTGGAAACGGAAATAAACGACTATAAATTATTCCCTGGTATTGTAACGGAAATTATTCTATAAGTAATAATTACTAATTTTTATTGTTTATTGAAGCTCCCTTTTGTTCAGTCTTACGCTACTAAAAAATTATTGCGTGTTACCATACTAGACTTGAACTCCACAAATTATTCCTGACTGTCCCTGAGCGATAGTTGTGAAATTTCAATTAGTTCCGTTTAGGATTTCCTATTATCGTAACTAACGAACTGCTTCCTACAGTTTTGAAATATACAGATACTTTAGCATTGATTTATTGTTTTTTATAACAATTTTACTATTAGGTTTCACCTCGTAGAGATATAAGCAAGAGCATGTGCACTATCGCTGACCGAAAACTTCTGGATACTCCGCCGTCACTTCTTAGGCCGACTGTACAATGCACTCCCATGCTGGCAATGTACGTCAGCCAACACGCGATCCACCCTACCGCTGCCTACTTGTGTACGGTTTTGACTCGCCAGCGTGGTGCCTATCCTTGCCTTTGACTCTAAGATAATACGAATGGACGAGGCCGCTGCTGACTGTGTAGATGAACTCACTGCTGTCTATCTATCTATCTATAGCCCGACGCCCTAATCCCAAAGGGTGGCCACAGACAAAACGCCTCCAAATCGCTCTGTCATCCATCCTTTGACTGCCCTCCCCCCAGCTCACTCCCCCCTCCCTCAATATACCTCCCATCTCCATCCCTCCACCTCATCCTCGGTCTGCCCCTCCCTCTCCCTGCCTCCACTTCACCTACACACACCCTCGTAGTCAGTCTTTCCTTCTCCATTCTCTCCTGCAGTGGCGTATATAGGGGGGGGGGCACTCGGCCATGCCCCCCCCTTTTGTCCCAGTAGGCCTACATGTCTGCAGATGTAAATACATATACAAGTAAGCAATGAATTCAGCCGTAAAAATAGTCTGCTGGATTTCAAATGATCAACTTTCACACCACTTTAGTAATCTCTCTCTCTCTCTCTCTCTCTCTCTCTCTCTCTCTCTCTCTCTCTCTCTCTCAACTTCATTCATGCGAGTTATAGTTTAATTTGCTCATTGTTTCATATACAGTACTCTCTCTCTCTAACTCATTAATGCGAGTTTTAGTTTAATTTTTTAAATGTGTCATATATATCATAAAAATGAACATTGCAGCTTCCAGGAATGTAGGAATCAACAATTGTATATGATCTACCAGTTTTTTTGTTTTCTTTATATACATACCAGGTACTGTAGAATTCCCTATTTAAATATTTTTCAAACAGCTCATTTTTGTTTCAGCCAAGATACTTAAACTTCTTTATATTGTTTTGCCACTGAATATCAGATAAGTGCAATGTATCCCTCCTGAGGCCTCAAAATGCCCCTAATAGTGCTGGATTTCCAAAAAATTTCCTGGGGCGGCTTACACCGCCCCCCCAGACCCCCCAGCTGTAGAGGCTCGCTTCGCTTGCCCCCCCTTAACAAAATTCTGGATTCACCCCTGTGGCCCTCCCCTTTCCACGGACCTATATACGCCACTGCTCTCGTGCAGTCTCCATTCACTGCTGCACTCAGACAAAACACTGGGGTTCAGTGGTAATGCCGCGTGCTGTGTCGTGATACGGATCTGCAGTGATGATACGGGGCAGTGATGACCCGATTGAGGACACTGTTGTACCGTATTGTACCACTGGCTGATACGCAACGATGATACGGTACACAAATACGCAACAATGATACGGTACGCAAATACGGAACGATGATACGGTACGCTAATACGCAACAATAGTACGGTAGGCAAATAAGCAACGATGATACGGTACGCAAATACGCAACGATGATACGGTACGCAGATACGCAACGATGATACGGTACGCAGATACGCAACGATGATACGGTACGCAAATACGCAACGATGATACGGTACGCAAATACGCAACAAGAGGATTCGTATTCTTGCCGGCATTGGAGATTTCGTAGCACGTCTTCTTTGGCGATTTGTTTGGCTTACCTCACCTTGATAGTCTCTTATACGTTATTCATATCTTTCCATTATCAACATAGCTGCCGTTGATAATACAAAAGAGGATATTAAGGTTCAACGTGCACGATAAACTGGTAAAGATGAAACGAAATCTCCAAAGCCAAGCAGAAAACACGCGCGGGATTTGAAACTGAAACGTGAGGACGAAAATGCCTTGTACAGCACGTGCTAGTATAATCCCTTAACCCTTTCACCCCGCCGATTTATTTTCGACTCACAAGAATACATTATGTCACAGGATTGAGACGGTTAAGGGTCAAATTCTGAGAGGCTGGATATTTCAAAACTCCTCTTCCTTAGCGATTTATTTTGCACATTACACCTCAGTCTTATTTTGCATGTTATTATGAAAACCATGTTGGTATTAAAACGCTACAAATGGCCTACAGGAGAATGTTAATGTGTAATGTACGGGATAAATCACTTAGCTGAAGGTGCTACGAAGCCTGCTAGTGGATGGAAGTGTAAGGCAGCTCTATGATGCTGGTAATAAGGCTCATATCCCAGAGATAAGCGATGCAGCACACACACCAGCCATAAAATTAACACAAAAGCAAGAGGCTGTCGCTTCAGGCTTGGCGCCAAGTTTTAAAAATATCCTTAGTATGGAGATTTCGTAGTGCCTCTTCCTCGGCAGTTTATTTGGCATATTACACATTAATATTGATTTCCATATAATCTGTCACTTTTAAAATCGCCGTAGATTCCATTTATAACATACTGAAGGATTTTATGGTATTTGCGCCAAGTAATCGCCGAGGAAGAGACACTGCGGAATCTCCAAGGCAATTTCGGCTTGAGCTTTGATGTCGGCACAATTGCAAGTCAGAGTAATATAGAAGAGAATATTAACGTGTTTGGTGCAAAATAAATCGCTGAAGAAGAAGTGTTACGGAACGATCAAAGTTAGCTGAAAATTAATCCGTAATATCGCTGGAATGGTGGGCTTGGCAGCACTTGTTCCTTAGCGATTCATTTTCAAA
>NC_136955.1:44807654-44810154 GCF_032717465.1 Coenobita brevimanus
CTACTGGGACAGCTACACCGCCCTGCACAGAGCGCTGATACGGGCTGACACCGACAACCAGCTCACCTCTAAGCCAGAAAATATCATTGGCTGTGCCTCCTTCCTTGATCCAGCAGACGCGGCGGTGATCAGCTGCACCGTCAGCCTCTTTATTATCCCGTATTAAGCCATCAACTGTGACGGGCTTTCTCTGGCCGTGTCTTGCCTTGTCTTTTGGGAGACAAATGTAAAGCAACCAACATTGCCCCATCCATCTTGCTCCATTGCACCCTCTCTTCCAGCCTTTCCTCTCCCTTACTTGTGTATTCCTTCATTCTGTCTTGGCTGCCTCCCACACCACTTACCCCTGTGTATCCCCACTCCTGTCCCCTACCTCCCCTCCCCCTTCCCTTTACCTCCCCCTCCTCCCCTCACCCTTCCCCCTTCCCTCCCCCTTCCCCTTCCCTTTCCCTCCTCCCCTCACTCTTCCCTTTCCCTCCCCCTCCTCCCCTCCCCCTTCCCTTTCCCTCCCCCTCCTCCCCTCCCCCTTCCCTTTCCCTCCCCCTCCTCCTCTCCCCCTTCCCTTTTCCTCCCCCTCCTCCCCTCCCCCTTCCCTTTCCCTCCCCCTTCTCTTTCCCTCCTCCCCCTTCCCTTTCCCTCCCCCTTCCCCCTTCCCTTTCCCTCCCCCTCCTCCCCTCCCCCTTCTCTTTCCCTCCTCCTCCCCCTCTGTCATGTCCCTCCCTGTTTGTCCTCCCTTCCTACTTCGCCTCAGTGCTGTCCCTGCCCCTTGCCCTACACCTTGCCCTACACCTTGCCCTACACCTTGCCCTCCCCCTTCCCCTACACCTTGCCCTACACCTTGCCCTACACCTTGCCCTACACCTTGCCCTACACCTTCCCCTACACCTTCCCCTCCCCCTTCCCCTACACCTTGCCCTACACCTTGCCCTACACCTTCCCCTACACCTTCCCCTCCCCCTTCCCCTACACCTTCCCCTCCCCCTTCCCCTACACCTTGCCCTACACCTTGCCCTACACCTTCCCCTACACCTTCCCCTCCCCCTTCCCCTCCACCTGCCCGTCCACGTTCCCCTCCCCTTCCCCTCCCCCTTCCCCTCCCCCTTCCCCTACACCTTCCCCTCCCCCTTCTCCTCCCCCTTCCCCTCCCCCTTCCCCTACCCCTTCCCCTCCCCTTCCCCTACACCTTCCCCTACCCCTTCCCCTACCCCTTCCCCTACCCCTTCCCCTCCCCCTTCCCCTCCCCCTTCCCCTCCCCCTTCCCCCCCCCCTGCCCCTCCCCCTTCCCCTCCCCCTTCCCCTCCCCCTTCCCCTCCCCCTTCCCCTACCCCTTCCCCTCCCCCTTCCCCTCCCCCTTCCCCTACACCTTCCCCTCCCCCTTCCCCTCCCCCTTCCCCTCCCCCTTCCCCTCCCCCTTCCCCTACACCTTCCCCTCCCCCTTCCCCTTCCCCTTCCCCTACACCTTCCCTCCCCCTTCCCTTCCCCCTTCCCCTACACCTTCCCCTCCCCTTCCCCTCCCCCTTCCCCTTCCCCTACACCTTCCCCTCCCCCTTCCCATACACCTTCCCCTACACCTTCCCCTACACCTTCCCCTCCCCCTTCCCCTCCCCCTTCCCCTACACCTTCCCCTACACCTTCCCCTCCCCCTTCCCCTCCCCCTTCCCCTACACCTTCTCCTAAACCTTCCCCTCCCCCTTCGCCGACACCTTCCCATACACCTTCCCCTACACCTTCCCCTCCCCCTTCCCCTCCCCCTTCCCCTACACCTTCCCCTAAACCTTCCCCTAAACCTTGCCCTACATCTTCCCCTCCCCCTTCCCCTACACCTTGCCCTACACCTTGCCCTACACCTTGCCCTACACCTTCCCCTACACCTTCCCCTACACCTTCCCCTACACCTTCCCCAACACCATCCCCTACACCTTCCCCTCCCCCTTCCCCTACACCTTCCCCTACACCTTCCCCTACACCTTCCCCTCCCCCTTCCCCTCCCCCTTCCCCTTCCCCTCCCCCTTCCCCTCCCCCTTCCCCTTCCCCTACACCTTCCCCTCCCCCTTCCCCTCCCCCTTCCCCTACACCTTCCCCTACACCTTCCCCTAAACCTTCCCCTCCCCCTTCCCCTCCCCCTTCCCCTCCCCCTTCCCCTACACCTTCCCTTATACCTTCCCCTACACCTTCCCCTACACCTTCCCCTACACCTTCCCCTCCCCCTTCCCCTACACCTTCTCCTACACCTTCCCCTACACCTTCCCCTCCCCCTTCCCCTACACCTTCCCCTACACCTTCCCCTACACCTTGCCCTACACCTTCCCCTACACCTTCCCCTACACCTTCCCCTACACCTTCCCCTCCCCCTTCCCCTCCCCCTTCCCCTAAACCTTCCCCTACACCTTCCCCTACACCTTCCCCTCCCCCTTCCCCTACACCTTCCCCTACACCTTCCCCTACACCTTCCCCAACACCTTCCCCAACACCTTCCCCTACACCTTCCCCTACACCTTCC
>NC_136955.1:44815154-44832654 GCF_032717465.1 Coenobita brevimanus
ACCACTGATTGGCATATTTTAATACCAAATCGTTTATTTAAATCTGCACACATGTGCAGTAACATAACCCTGTCGTGTCCAGTAGCGCAGGATATATTTATATACTGTGCTATCAATGGAAATGCATTGAATAGTAATAATAATAAAAAAAAAAAAAAAAAGCAAAAGTTAGCACCAAGCAAATGGAAATATGGCACTGAGGTGGAAGGGGGTTGGGTGGTTATTCAAGTGAAAATATAAGGCTGAGAGATAAGACATGAAGTACAAGAGGAGGTGAATAATAAGCACCAGTACCAAGCTAAAATAATGACTACATGGCACTATAATGGAAGAGGGTTTGGTGGGTATTAAAGTGAAAATGTAAGGCAGAGAGGTAAGACAGATAAAGTACAGGAGCAGAGTGGGAAGAGGGGAAGGATGGAGATTAAAGTGCCCCTTTTGCCACAAGCAGGGCTACTGAGGAAGTAGTCTGTCCCCCCTCCCCAGAGGGGTACTATCGATGGAAACTAAGCCAGCTCCCAGTCACGGTTATCTCACGAATCCTTTACCCTCAGGGAGGGGGGGATAGAATACTTCCTCAGTATCCCTGCTTGTCGTAAAAGCCGACTAAAAATCCTTCCCCTTTTCCCCCTCTGCTTCTTGTACTTTATCTGTTCCACCTCTCTGCCATATATTTTCAATACCCACCCAAGTTAGTGCCATATAACTTAGTCATTGAATGGAATGGATTATTAAAAAAAAAAAAAAAAAAAAAAAGAAAAGAAAGGAAAGCGAGCACCAAGCCACTCAATGACTATATGGCACTACAATAGGAGTTGGGTGGGTATTAAAGTGAAAATATAAGGCAGAGAGGTGGGACAGATGAAGTACAAGAAGCAGAGGGGGAAAAGAGGAAGGATGAAGATTAAAGTGCCCCTTTTAGACGGTTTTTACGACAAGCAGGGATACTGAGGAGGTATTCTATCCCCCCTCCCCAGGGGGAAACTTCGTCACTGAGTGGCTTGGTGCTCGCTTTCCTTTTTTTTTTTTTTTTTTTTTTTTTTTTTTTTAAATTATTCCATTCCATTTCATTCCATTCCATTCATGAGTCCTTTACTCATCCCTCTTAACCACCTGTGATGTCTACAAATACCTGTACACTAGTCAAATTTAACACAATGAGAACACAGTAACTACTCAGCTACAGACCAGTATCACTGACCAGTGTTGTAAGATACTAGAAAAGCTGATAAGGGAAGTTTGGGTAAAACATCTAGAACATGGTATGATAAGAGAGAGGCAGTTCGGTTTTAGGAAGGGAAAATCATGTGTTACTAATCTTCTAAGCAATTATGACAAAGTTAGAGAAACATTACAGAAAAGAGAAGGATGGGTGGACAGTATCTGTTTAGATTTTAAGAAAGCATCTGACAGAGTACAGCACCAAAGACTTTTATGGAAGCTGTACTATCAAGGAGGTATCCAAGGCAATCTCCACTGCTGGATGCAGGATTTTCTCAGAAAAAGGGAAATGAGAACAATATTAAGGGGAAATTACTCATCATGGAGGGAGGTGACCAGCGGAGTGCCACAGGGCTCAGTTATGTTTTTAGTATATATAAATGGCATCGATAGTAATATTGGAAATGGAAGCTATCTAAATATGTTTGCAGTTGATGCAAAAATTCAAAAGAAAATTACTAACATAGATTCTTGCAAAGAGCTGCAAGAGGAATTGAACTAGCTTCATGAATGGAGCAATAAATGGCAAATGGAATTTAATGTGGATAAGTGTCATGTAATAAAATTTGGTAAAAGTGAGAAAAGACCAGATTGGTATTATAAGTTAGGAAGATCAACCCTACACATATCAGAAAAGGAGAAGGACCTAGGAGTAATTATCAGTAACAGACTATCTCCTGATGATCACGTCAGTGAGAAGGTACGAAACATGTATACATTGCTTGCTAATATGAGAATAGCATTCACATATATAAATGAAGATATGCTGAGGAAGATATTCATCAGACCAACTCTGGAGTATGCATCACAGTAGTCTGGAATCCTCATCTCAAAAAACACAGATAAGATTGAAAAAGTACAACGGGCCACTACAAGATGGGTACCAAGATTAAGGGATTTAAGTTACTGAGAAAGACTGGAAAGATTGAATTTACCAACGCTGCAGGAGAGGAGAAGGAGACATGATTATGCTATATAAATGCATATCAGGGGAACAGAAAATAGACATAAATGAATATATATCATATGTGTGAAGCATCAGCAAGAGGACATTGCAAAATACAGCATAAAAAGAGAGTTGATAAAGATGTAAGGAAATTTAGTTTCCCTAATAGGACAATTGATCAGTGGAATGCACAACCGAATGAGGTAGTGTGTGCCAAAACTATTTATAATTTCAAGGATATGTATGATAAAAATGGTTTAATACACGGGACAGTACGAGCTTGACTCATTCCTGTAAAGATTCAAAGCTAAGGAAATCCTCACGCCTAACAGATTAGATAACTCGTCCGCAGTTGATTAATTATAACTATGTTTATCCAACCTAACTCATTCATACCTTAGAAATTCGAATTTTTACTGCTTTCCGCTTAACCTAATTTAATTTAAGGGCGAAAACTACCCGAGAAAGTTTTGAGATGAATGATAAGAGAAGCCGGAATGACCATTTGCCGTTTGTAAACAAAGGGCGAGAGGCTCCGATCATGTTACCCCTATAGAGATCAGAGGACAAATGGCATATTTGTGGCGGCCTCTGGCAACTCCACGCATGCGCCGTAGGGGGCGGACAGGGGGACAGATCATAACGCTACACCGGCCTGCCCAAGGCCGTCTATAGTTGCCGCCGCCACAATCGCGGCTAAACAAACACACAATATATTCACCTGTTTTGTCTTTTTCCTCTTCGTGTTTAGTTTTTCTTCTTGTCATTTTTCCTGTTCTCTTTTTTCCTCTTTTGTTTTTCTTTCCTTGTCGCCTTTTCTTCTGTCATTTATTCTTTTTTCTTAGCTTAACCCTTTTTCAGCCAGGACGTCTCCAGTGTTCAATTTGCTACGCCAAGAAAATTGTCTTAAAACTTTGAACTGAAAAGGTTAATGAAGACTGCAGTACGCCATTACAGTGTTTGGAATAATATTATGGTTTTATGATTTTTTATGATTGTCTCTAGAATTATTGAAAAAATGATGATGATGATGATGATGGTGATGGTGACGATGATGGGAATGGTGATGGTGATGGTGATGATGGTGATGGTGATGATGATGGTGATGATAGTGATGATGATGATGGTGATGATGTTGACGATGATGGGAATGGTGATGGTGATGGTGATGATGGTGATGATGATGGTGATGGTGATGATGATAGTGATGGTGATAGTTATGATGATGAAGATGATGCTGATAGTGGTGCTGATGATGATAATGATAATGGTAGTAATGATGATGAACATGATGGTGACGATGATGATGATAATTAAGATGATAGTGATGGTGATGATGAGAGTGATGGTGATGGTTATGATGATGATGGTGATAGTGATGCTGCTGCTGCTGCTGATGGTAGTAATGATGATGAACGTGATGGTGATGATGATGATGATGATAATGATGGTGATGATGGTGATGGTGGTGATGATAGTGATGGTGATTGTGATGATGATGATGATGGTGATGCTGCTGCTGATGATGATAATAATGATGATGATGATGGTGATGATTGTGATAATGATGGTGATGATGATGATGGTGATGGTAGTGATGATAGTGATGGTGATGGTGATGATGATGAAGAAGATGGTGATGCTGATGATGATCATGATAGTAATGATGATGATGATGGTGATGATGATGAGAAGGAGAAGTGAAGGAGACTGGTCCTCGTTGTGAAGGGGTTAATGTAATACTAGAAATAATGTACAAAATATGCATTACTGTGTGTAGATTTATTAGTACTGTGTGCACATTTATCGTGTGTACATTTATCAGTATTGTGTGCACATTTATCGTATAGTACTGTGTGCACATTTATCGTGTGTACATTTATTAGTATTGTGTGTACATTTATCGTGTTGTGTGTACATTTAGTAATATTGTGTGCACATTTATCGTGTGTACATTTATTAGTATTGTGTGTACATTTATCGTGTGGTGTGTACATTTAGTAATATTGTTTTTTTATACCGGCATAAATTTGGTATCTGACAAATGCTGCAACTTGGTACTTACTGCACTGCAACTATGTATTGCATCTGCCTCCTTATTATTATTATTATTATTATTATTATATTATTATTGTATTGTTGTTGTTGTTGTTTTGATTTTGATTTTTTGGCATTCCCTCCGTCTGACACAAAAATATTTCTCAATTGTCTTTTCTGCTATTATTATTATTATTATTATATTATTATTATTATTATTGTTGTTGTTGTTGTTGTTGTTGTGGCTGTTGTTCTTTTAATCTTAATTTTTTTGACCTTCCGTCTGGGGTTTAAAAATGTCTTGTTCGTCTTCTCTGCTGTTATCATTATTTTCATTATTATTATTATCACTTCTCAGCATTATTATTGTCAGCATTGCTTCCATGTGCCACCAAAACAGTGCATTCAGTTGCAAGCCAGCAATCCCAGCCTGTCAGTACCGTAGGGCATAACTTCCTCCACTCCTTTCCAAAGTTGACATTCTCTCTCCTTAGTACACATGTAGCCCAGCCAGCGCACTATGGCCTCAGCAGGTTTGGTTTATTTGACTTCCTGCCACGATTGCCCTTCCCTGGCCAACCATTTCTTTGCCTTGTGTACAACATGGCTGGAGAGAGACTGTGTTGGCATGGAGGCAGTGGAAGGCAGCAGCAGGAGCAGGAGCAGGAGGAGGAGGAATGATAGTTTGAGAATAAGGGCAGTGAGAGTGATGGAAGAGGAGGAGGAAGACAAGACGAGGAGAGATTAGATGATGATGAGGAGGAGGAAGAGGAGGAGGAGAAGTGAGTGAAGTGTAGGGTGTAGGAGAAGAAAGAGATGATGGAAGAGAGAGGAGGTACAAGAGGAGGGGAAGGAAGGCAAGAGGGAAGAGTGAGAGTTAACGATGAGGAGTGGGAAGAGAGAGAGAGAAATAAGAGGCGGAAGAGAAGACAATGATCGAGGAGGAGGAGGAGGAGGAGGAGATGGAGGTGGAGGAGGAGGAGGAGGAGGAGATGGAGGTGGAGGAGGAGGAGGAGATGGAGGGGGAGGAGGAGGAAGAGGAGGAGGAGGAGGAGTAAAACGAGTAAGTTCAAAGAGAGGAAGAAGAAAGAGAAAATAGAAGAGGAGGAGGGAAGGAGGAAGAATTTAAACTGTGAATAGTGTGGAGAGAGAGACAGAGAGAGAGAGAGAGAGACACACACACACACACACACACACACACAAATAGTCACCGGACTGAGAGGGTTAAGTGTGGTATTCTGAGAGGCTGGATATTTGGTAACTGCTGTTCCTTAGCGATTTATTTAGCACATTACACCTCATTATTATTGTATATGTTATTGACACAAACCATGTGGGTATTACAACGCTACAAATGGCCTACAGGAGTCAGTTAGTTAGGTTATATTTACCACATTACACCTCAGTATTATTGTACATGTTATTGACACAAACCATGTGGGTATTTCAACGCTACAAATGGCCTACAGGAGTCAGTTAGTTAGGTTATATTTAGCACATTACACCTCAGTATTATTGTACATGTTATTGACACAAACCATGTGGGTATTACAACGCTACAAATGGCCTACAGGAGTCAGTTAGTTAGGTGTGATTCCTGCCTCTGTATTTACTTAGTATGGACACGGCAGGAGGAAGGCCGTCAGGGTGGACTGCCAGTTGAATTACTGGTGGGGATATGGAGGGGGAGGGTGGGGGTACAGAATTACTGGGGTGGATATGGAGGGGGAGGGTGGGGATATACAGAATTATTGGGGGGGAATGGCTATGGAGGGGGAGGGTGGGGGGATACAGAATTATTGGGGGGGAATGGCTATGGAGGGGGAGGGAGGGGGGATACAGAATTATTGGGGGGGAATGGCTATGGAGGGGGAGGTGGGGGGACACAGTATGCAGGAGGGCTGGGGTGGGGGACAGGGCTGGGGTGGGGGACAGGGCTGGGGTGGGGCACAGGGCTGGGGTTGGGGACAGGGCTGGGGTGGGGGACAGGGCTGGGGTGGGGGACAGGGCTGGGGTGGGGGACAGGGCTGGGGTGGGGCACAGGGCTGGGGTGGGGCACAGGGCTGGGGTGGGGCACAGGGCCACCACCTCGGCAGGTGTGTCAAAGGCAGACATTCTTTTGACGAGTCTGCCTGGTAGGGCAGAGCGACGGGCTGCTGTGGCGGGGCAGTCCAGCAGACAGTGGTTGGGAGGCCAGTCTTCAGGTTGGTGACGGTGGGACAGGTTCAGGATTCCTGCTTGCTGTTTGACACAAGCAGGCCAGCCCAGCCGTAGGCGACGCAGGCGCACCATGAGCGAGTTGGGTGTGCAGGGTGGGGCGGAGAGGGGCTGGTAGGTGGCAGCTCTTGCATACCATGTTGCACAGCGTGAGCCTCTGCAACTCGTGCTGTGATAGACTGAGCCTGGAGGTGTTGGCTGTGGCTCTGTGTTTGATGTGAGAGGCTGGTCTTGAGGGGGAAGGTGATGGCAGGCAGGCTGGTTGCTGAACCAGCGGCGGCGTTGGCTCGCTCGTTGCCTGAGATGCCCACGTGGCCAGGCAGCCAATGGAGGTAAATTTCTCCTCCACTCTGTGAGATGGAGTCAGCCACAGCTGTGACTGAGGTCAACAGACTCACATTGTTACTGAAGTGTGGTGCTGGTAGGCCGTGCAGAGACGAGGGTCGGGTGTGTGTGTGGTGTTGGCTGGCAAGTGTGGTGCTGGTAGGCCGTGCAGAGACGAGGGTCGGTGTGTGTGTGGTGTTGGCTGGCAAGTGTGGTGCTGGTAGGCCGTGCAGAGACGAGGGTCGGTGTGTGTGTGGTGTTGGCTGGCAAGTGTGGTGCTGGTAGGCCGTGCAGAGACGAGGGTCGGTGTGTGTGTGGTGTTGGCTGGCGTGCCTGACGGCGCCTGGGACAGCCACAAGCTACGTCTCGTACACAGAGGCTCTGGAGGGGAGCCGCCAGGACTCGACACGGCCTTCACTGACGCAGTGCAGCACCTGCTGACCCCTCAGCAGTGACTGACCCGTCGGTGAAGTATTCGGCTGTGCCTGGGGTCCAGAGTGATGCAGTTCTCCTTATGCCATCCTGTGGTAGGAGGGCAGCTGAGGTGCTCCAGGGCAGGCGTGGGAGGGGGCAACACTGGATGGCAGGGGCAGCCATGGGGGTGAGGGCGTGTAGTCAGGGTCAGGGGGGTCAGGGCCTGCCTGACAGGCGTCGGCAATGTTAAGGTGATGAATGATACTGGCAGTGGTGGGTGGCCAGTCCTGCCTTGCATGAGGGTTAGGAAGCCTCTCCAGGCAGCGCTGCAGCACCATACAAACAGGCAGGTGTGGCCTGAGTCTGCACAGCTGAGCAGAAACCGCTGTTGCTCGACTCCAGATTCTGTGCTGAAGGAAGGTAAAGCCACTGTTGGAGGGGCGGGAGGCAGGGGTGGCGGTGGTGGTGGTGGCAGGGTCATGTCAGCAGACTTGGAGGGGCGGGAGGCAGGGGTGGCGGTGGTGGTGTTGGCAGGGAGCTGAGTGGTGGCAGGGTCTGCCAGCAGATTTGGAGGGGCTGGAGGCAGGGGTGGCGGTGGTGGTGTTGGCAGGGAGCTGAGTGGTGGCAGGGTCTGCCAGCAGACATGGAGGGGCGGGAGGCAGGGGTGGCGGTGGTGGTGTTGGCAGGGAGCTGAGTGGTGGCAGGGTCATGCCAGCAGACTTGGAGGGGCGGGAGGCAGGGGTGGCGGTGGTGGTGGTGGCAGGGAGCTGAGTGGTGGCAGGGGTGGCGGTGGTGGTGTTGGCAGGGAGCTGAGTGGTGGCAGGGATCATGTCAGCAGACTTGGAGGGGCGGGAGGCAGGGGTGGCGGTGGTGGTGTTGGCAGGCAGCTGAGTGGTGGCAGGGTCAATGTCATCACTGGCTGGGGTGGAAGGGGGTCTGCAGAGATGGAGTGAGTGGTGGCAGGGTCAATGTCATCACTGGCTGGGGTGGAAGGGGGTCTGCAGAGATGGAGTGAGTGGTGGCAGGGTCAATGTCATCACTGGCTGGGGTGGAAGGGGGTCTGCAGAGATGGAGTCACAGCAGGAGGTGTGGTGCCTCTCTGTACCAGGGCAGGTGGCCGTGTGGTGGTGCAGGAGCTGTGCTGGGGGTGCAGCGGGGTGCCGTGGCTGCGGCAGTAGCGGGGCGCCCTGGCTTAGTGGTGAGAGAGCGGGGCTTGGAGGAGGAGGTGGAGGCAGCGGTGGTGGTGGGTTTCCCCGCACGCGTTGTGGTGGAGGTGGAGGGACGAGGACTGGCAGGCTTGGCAGCCGGAGGGTGAGGACTGAGGGCGGCAAGGACCGTGAGGGAGGGCACGCCTGCATGGTGTGAATAATATATATATATATATATATATATATATATATATATATATATATATATGTGTGTGTGTGTGTGTGTGTGTGTGTGTGTGTGTGTAATTTGTTTATTTATTTACTTACCCCTTCGTTAACATACATATGTATACATACATACACACACATACCTGTACACACGTACATAAGTAATGCACACATGAACATAGGTAGCCTGTATGTATCTATTGTTACGGAACAGAAAAAGATAATGTACACTTTAAGTGAGAATACGAAGAGTCACTACTGTCCCGTAAAGTTCCAGGTTCAAAACAAAAGAGTTAGGTAAAATTACAAGTTAAAGTTTAATGCACAAACTAACAACAAAACATTCAGGACTCATAAAGATAATGTAATGGCAAATAAACAGGTTAAATATATGGTTAACTGCAATAGCCTCTATTAACACGAAATTAGCAAGAGTAAATTTATCTAAGTCAGCCCTGATAAAATGAGATACCAGATAATACTCAGTGAATGTCAGATAAATAATTACAGATACAAACTATTATCAAAAATGACTGACACAAAGAACCCTACATGAATTACAAACTTCACTAGGCCTACAAATTAAACTTATGCTATACAGTACAAGAACAAAATGCAATAACACGTATACTCAAATCACACAGCTGCTAGATGGTTGGAGACTTCCTGAGAAATTCACAATAATAATAACTGTACAGGGGAGGACAGAGATGTGAACAAAATGAGGAGCAGATCTAAGTGGCAATGATGCAGAGACTGAGCTCATTATATAGGGGCCAGGAGAGCTTGATACAACTTGTAATGAGGACGCGCAAATGAAGCGATGGGGACAAACGGTCGACAATCCCGCACTGAATAACAGAAAGGACGACTTACTCTACTATAACGGTAGAAGGGGGGGACTGAGGCAGAACACGCTCGTGATCAAACATGCAGCATACTGTGCGTTAAAATTACACAAAGGATGATGAAATCATAGGCTATGTAACACCTCCCCACAAAGAAAAAAGAAATTTACAAAGGAAATTTCTTATTACTCCAAAACAATCTGTCTAAAGTCTGGATAAGCAATCTGCAATAACATTTTCTTTCCCCTTGACATGTTGTATGTCCAATGAACACTCCTGAAGAAGTAGACTCCATCTTGTCAATCTCTGATTTTTATCTTTAAACTTACTAAGGAATTTCAGTGGGTTATGATCGGTATAAATGACTATGGGGTCAAAACCAGAACACAAATAAAATGAAAAATGCTGTAAACCCAAAATCAAGGCCAAAAGCTCTTTCTCAATAGTTGAGTAGTTCTTTTGAGGTGGAGTGAACTTCTTACTGTAATAAGATACAGGATGTTCAATACCCTGATCATCCTCTTGCAGCAAAACAGCCCCAGCTCCTGTATCACTTGCATCAACAGCCATCTTAAAAGGCTTGGCAAAATTTGGAGTAGCGAGCACTGGCTGACTTAATAGAATAGCTTTAAGTTTGTTGAAAGAGGATTCACAGTTATCGGTCCAGACAAATTCAACTCCCTTTTCAGTAGGTCTGTAAGTGGTGATACAAGAATAGAAAAGTTAAGAACAAATCTCCTGTAATAACCTACCATTCCCAAAAATCTTTGTAGCTCTTTCCTACTTTTAGGACTGGGAAGATCACTTATAACCTGAACCTTAGCTCCTGGTGGTGCAACATGTCCATCACCAATTACATACCCAAGGTACTGAACTTTAGCTTGACCAAACTCACACTTTGATAAATTAGCTACAAGATTAGCCTGAACTAAACGGTCAAGAAATTTACTGACATGGCATAGATGATCTTTCCAGTTGTTACTGAAGATTAATACATCATCAATATAAACAACACACCCTGCCAAACCCTCTGTTACAACATTCATGAGCTTCTGAAATGTGGCTGGTGCATTCTTCATACCATACGGCATTACAGAACATGCAAAAGCCTTTCCTAGTGTTACAAAACATGAGATCTCCCTAGCACGTTCAGTCATAGGTACTTGCCAGTATCTCTTTAACAAATCAAACTTACTTATGTACCTAGCCTTTCCGATCTTGTCTATGCAATCTTCTACACGAGGGAGAGGGTAAGTGTCTGTTTTAGTTATCTGATTAACACGTCTGTAGTCGATGCAAAGCCTATGTGACCCACCTGGCTTAGGGACTAGAGTGACAGGAGAACTCCACTCGCTCTGACAGGGCTCAATCATCTTGTGGTCCAACAGGTAGCCAAGCTCCTTCTGGATGAGAGGAACTTTCACTGGGTTCACACGGTAAGGAGGCAATTTAATTGGCTTTGCGTCTCCAACATCGACATCATGCATCAACACAGTGGTTCTTCCTGGAGTAGCACGGAACACTTGCGGGTACTCCTGCAGTAATGCCGAAAACTCCTGCCTTTCCTTGGGTGGTAGATGAGAAAGCTTAGTCTGGAGATCATTCATGATATCAGGATTCTTCCCCAAACTATCACTCAGGCTCATGCTGCATGGGAGAACTTCACTTGCAGACTCGGGTGGAACAGCTACAGTGCAGACTGGATTATTTTCGTCCCGCCTGTGATATAACTTTAGCATGTTGATGTGACATAGTTGCTTGCTCTTTCTACGATCTGGTGTGGCGATGACATAGTTGACATCACTGAGTTTCTTCTCCACGAAATAAGGACCACTAAACTTGGCTTGAAGAGGTTGCCCATGAACTGGTAGCAGAATCAAAACCTGATCTCCTGGCTGAAAGTGGCGTAACCTGGACTTCTTGTCATACCAAGTCTTCATCTTCTCCTGAGCAGCTCCTAAATTCTCTCTCGCCAGCTGTAAAGCAGTGGACAGCCGTTCTTTGAAATTCATCACATACTCCAGCAGGTTGACGTCATCTTCCTCCGACAGCCAGCATTCCTTGAGTAGCTTAAGGGGTCCTCTTACTTCATGACCAAACAGTAGTTCAAAAGGTGAGAAGCCCAGTGATTCATTTGGAGATTCTCTTGCAGCAAACACAACGAATGGAAGACCTTTATCCCAGTCTTTCTGATGTTCCAAACAGTATTTCTTGAGCATCGATTTGAGTGTTTGATGATATCTCTCCAACGCTCCTTGGGTCTGGGGATGTTAAGCTGAAGACGTGATCTGGGAGATGCCCAACTCTTTCAGAGACTGCTTGAAAACATTTGACATGAAATTACTTCCTCGGTCTGACTGTACCTCCTTGGGCAGACCAAACTTTGTGAAGAACCCTAGCATTTCCTTAACCACGTTCTTTGCTGAGATGTTTCTAAGTGGAATGGCTTCAGGATAACGAGTAGCCATATCAATCATGGTCAACACATAAGAAAATCCTGAAGAAGTCTTAGGAAGAGGGCCCACAATATCCACCAACACACGGGTGAAAGGCGCCTCAAAAGGAGGAATGGGAACTAGAGGTGCAACCTTTTCGGTCTGATTACACTTCCCCACAACTTGACAAGTGTGACAAGACTTACAATACCAGGAAACATCCCTGAAGATACCTGGCCAGTAGAAGTGTTTCAAAATGCGTGCCACAGTCTTCCTCACTCCAAGGTGTCCTGCCAAACTGGAATCATGAGCCACTCTAATGATATCCTGCCTACAAACACGAGGGATGACAACTTGATGTACAACCTCCCATTCACAGTCGGCTGATGCTGTTGGGGGTCTCCACTTCCTCATAAGTACTCCTGACTTTACATAATAACAAGTAGAAGCACCGGCTGACTCTTCTTCACTGTAAGCAGAGTTAGCTAGACCTTTCAACTCAGGGTCAGCAACCTGCAACTCAACCAACTCTTGACGAGACAAATTATCAACACTACGGGGTACGGCCTCATCTGGTGAGTGGTCCAAATTAGCAAGAAAAGTGTCAGCTAGGATAACATCATCATCATCATTATCCTCTAAATCACCAGTAACTTTAGACTTAGCCCTAGTGACAGCACATGCAGGGAACACATCAGGGACATCACAATCCTGGGACGCAGCCACTGGCTCACTAGACAACTGAGGAGCTGGACACACTTGACTTCCACCAATATCATTTCCAAGTAAGAAAGTTACACCTGACATTGGGAGTGTCTCAACCAACCCAACCATAACGGAACCATTAACAAAACCAGACTCTAAATTCACTCTGCACAGAGGAACAGAGAAGTAGTTATTCCCTACACCTTGTAAGATTACAGTTTCATCAGAGGAATTAAAATTAGAGCCTAGAACACTGGTCAGCATAAGGGATTGGCAAGCACCTGTATCACGATATATATGAACTGATTTCCTGTCAATACTGTCCAGAGGACTGACAAAACCATCAGACAGGAAATTAGCACATGAACTCTTGAGAGTGTCACCCACGTTACTGCTCAAAAGAGGAGCTCCATCATGAGAATTTAAGTTACCCCTCAAAGCAGGTTCAGTTAACTCAGTTAAAGAATTCTGGGAACTCTCAAGAGTGGACACTAGACCAATTGACTGAATATTTAAAGACTCCTTTTTGTTCACATCACGCTGTCTCCTGAAACATCTCTCCGTAGTATGACCAAGCTTACTACAATAAGTACATTTACTTTTCTGAAATCTAGAGGTGAAGCTGGTATTTACTTCCTGAGAAACATAATCCTTATTCTCTTTCCTGTTACCTGTACTCTGAGTAGAGGCAACGTACTTACTCTCAGCTTTCCTTTTTTCTTTAGAATATCTCTTGTGAGTGAGAACATACTCATCAGCTAAAACTGCAGCATCAGACAAATTATCTATTCTTTTCTCATCAAGATATAGGCTTACATCTTTATAAATACACCTCTTGAAATCCTCCAGCAAAATCATCTGCTTAAATTTACCAAAATCAGAATCCACATTCTTAGAATTTAACCACTGCTCTAACAAATCTTCTTTGATTTTTGCATACTCAACATGGGATTGCTTATCTTGCTTGTAAGTTGTCCTAAATTTTACTCTATAGGCTTCAGGAACAAGCTCATAGGCCTTAAGAATCAAGCTCTTAACTACATCATAATTATCAGACTGATCCTGAGGCAAAGATGCATAAGTTACTTGAGCTTTACCGGTGAGAACAGTTTGAAGGAGTACTGGCCAATACTCCTTAGGCCAATTAAAACCTGTAGCTACCCTCTCAAACAGCTGAAAATACTTTGTTAAATCAGATTCATTAAAAGGAGGGACAAGTTTAACATTTTTAGCCACATCAAAATCATCAGAGCAAGATGATCCAGTTCCACCTTGTTTCATGCGATACTCATGGTCTGCCTGAATCCTAGCAAGTTCAACTTGTGCCTGTATCTGTGCCTCCTGAATCCGAGCCTGAGATTCCGCCTCCTTAGCATTTGCCTGAAATTCAGCTTCTTTAGCACGAGCCTCCTGCAGAGCTAGCTGTAACTTAGCTAATTCAATCTGCGTTTGCTTATTTGGAGGAGTTACATTAAACAAGCTTTTATTAATCATGGCAACAATCTGATCTTTAGACTGATGAGAGCGAACAACAAATCCCAATTGTTGAGCAACAATCTTAAGTTCATTCTTTGTTCTGTTTTCTATATCACACACTGTTTGCACATTTGACAAAAAATCTTTGGCTTCATCAAGTGTAGAAATAGTAGCCATCATGAATATATCAGTCACAAAATATCAAACAATATCCTTATGATAATATCCTGAATATCCTGGTATGAGGTCGCCAAATTTATGTTACGGAACAGAAAAAGATAATGTACACTTTAAGTGAGAATACGAAGAGTCACTACTGTCCCGTAAAGTTCCAGGTTCAAAACAAAAGAGTTAGGTAAAATTACAAGTTAAAGTTTAATGCACAAACTAACAACAAAACATTCAGGACTCATAAAGATAATGTAATGGCAAATAAACAGGTTAAATATATGGTTAACTGCAATAGCCTCTATTAACACGAAATTAGCAAGAGTAAATTTATCTAAGTCAGCCCTGATAAAATGAGATACCAGATAATACTCAGTGAATGTCAGATAAATAATTACAGATACAAACTATTATCAAAAATGACTGACACAAAGAACCCTACATGAATTACAAACTTCACTAGGCCTACAAATTAAACTTATGCTATACAGTACAAGAACAAAATGCAATAACACGTATACTCAAATCACACAGCTGCTAGATGGTTGGAGACTTCCTGAGAAATTCACAATAATAATAACTGTACAGGGGAGGACAGAGATGTGAACAAAATGAGGAGCAGATCTAAGTGGCAATGATGCAGAGACTGAGCTCATTATATAGGGGCCAGGAGAGCTTGATACAACTTGTAATGAGGACGCGCAAATGAAGCGATGGGGACAAACGGTCGACAATCCCGCACTGAATAACAGAAAGGACGACTTACTCTACTATAACGGTAGAAGGGGGGGACTGAGGCAGAACACGCTCGTGATCAAACATGCAGCAACTGTGCGTTAAAATTACACAAAGGATGATGAAATCATAGGCTATGTAACACTATATATATGCATAAGACAGAATGAATATATAAACTAAAACAAACAATAGTCAGCAAGCAATCCGGCGATTTCCAACAGTGGCGGGGGCCTGACCCCCCTCCCTCTAGAGGGCGTCGAAGGAGACCCCGTCACTACCCGTGAGGGACTTGCCTATCCTAGCCCTAACAGCGCCTGCCCTTCCCGCCTCCTATAACCAGGCCTCTAAGGACCCCCTTAATGGCAGTGCCCTAACGACACCCCCTCAGGGTTCGGCGTCGTACTAGGGCAGGGACTCTTAAGTGGCAGACAGGAAGGCCAGCTGACACAGCAGCAGAAGAGCAGCGTGGTGAGACTCAGCACAAGTCACACATGTCGCTGTGAAAGTCGTCGGGCCAACAGCAATAATAAAGTCTACGGAGATGTCAACCCAGTTTCACTGTCTCGGTGACGGGGGCAGCGGTAGGACCATCGCAACTGCTGGACCGGAACGTCACGAGAGAGATGCATAGTTGCGTACCAGGGTTCTCAGATTGTTGTCAGGTTTCCCCGCAAAACTCGGCTCAAAAACAGCCAAAATCCCCCCAAATTTTCCAGGCAAATACCCCTAGAAACCGCCAAAGATCGCAACCAAAACCAGTTTTTGTGTTTATAATGCCGGAATTCAAAATCAATCTCAATTTCCTAGCAAATGATGGAAAAAAAACTGTCTAACTCTCTGATGCAAGAATTAACGGCTACTCTTAGTCTTTTATATACACCGTAAGTCAACTCTGGAACTCTCTTCCTCTATCTGTTTTTCCTTCTGACTATGACCTCCAGTCTTTTAAATGCAATGTGTTCAGGTATCTTGAATTAGACGAATCTTAAAGTTGTATCTCCTTTTTTCTCTTTATTTTCCTTGGAAGAAACAATTTCCCATGCTTTCATTCTTTTGGTTCCTCCCTTATTGCATGAAAAAAAAAAAAAAAACTAAAACAGTACTCATCCAATGCAATTAATAACTGAAACAAATATAAGAAATGAACAGGCATACTTATTATATTCAGGGCGCGAACATTCAAACTACTGATATATACCAGATGTAAACATCTCCAACATCTGGTGATCAGGGTTGAAGCTTCCACAACAATCACACAGACCAAAATAATTCAAACGTGATCATGAATTATGGACATGAAAGTAAGCTGTGGATGAGGAAACGGTAGCTTGTTGTAGCTGCTAATTTTAGTATTAATGATGACAGTTGGCAGTTTGGAGGTTTCAATTTCTCACTCAAAACAGTTTTCTATCATTATCAGCACATTTTTACAAACCCGCCAAATTCCCCGCCAAACCGCCATATACGAATTATCCCGCTAAGTACAGAAAAAACAAGCCAAATTTAGCGGGAAAACCGCCAATCTGGTAACCCTGATGCATACAGGAGAATGTTGATGTGTAATGGACGGGATAAATCAAAGCAAGTGTAAGGCAGCTTTATGATACCGCTGATAAGGCTTAAATCCCAGAGATAAGCGATGGCGGCACACAGACGAGCCATAAATTGGATTAACACAAAAGGAAGAGGCTGTCGCTTTGGGCTCGGCGCCAAGTTTTGAAAATATCCGCCTTCATATGGGAGATTTCGTAGTACCACTTCCTCGGTTATTTATTTTGCATATTACATTTTAATATTGATTTTCATATTATCTCACACTTTTATAATCGACGTAGATTCCATTTATAACATACTGGAGGATTTTATGGTATATGCGCCAAGTAATCGCCGAGGAAGAGACACTGCGGAATCTCCAAGTCAATTTCGGCCTGAGCTTTGATGTCGGCACAATTGCAAGTCAGAGTAACATAGAAGAGAATATTAAGGTGTTTGGTGCAAAATAAATCGCTGAAGAACAAGTGTTACGGAACGATCAGAGTTAGCTGAAAATTAATCCATATTATCGCTGGAATGGTGGCCTTCGCAACAGTTTTTCCTTAGTGATTCATTTACAAATTAGGCCTTTCTGTTGGCATGTATGATATTTATACTTTCCTAATACCGCCATAGTTTGCATCAATCGCACACAAGAGGATATTAAGGTTGAGTGTGCAAAATAGTTCGCCGAGAAGGAAATGTTACGAAATCTCCTATATGAGAGATTCCGGCTTAAATTTAAATCTCGGCACAGTTGCCTCAGTAACACACAATAGAATATTAAGGTGTAATGTGCACAATAAATCGCTGAGGAAGAGGTCTTACGAAGCCTCCTAAGTCGGGGTTGAAAATTAAGCCGTTATTTCGTTGAAATGGAAGGATTCTTAGCATCTTTTCCTGAGCCATTTATTTTGCATATTACACCTTGCTGTCCTCTGTGACGTTATTTATATTTTTTAATACAGTCGTAGTTTGTATTGACACCATATTAGAGGATATTAAGGTGTAGCAGAAAAAATAAATCGCCGAGGAAGGGATGTTACGAAGCCTCCAAGAAGT
>NC_136955.1:44837654-44906456 GCF_032717465.1 Coenobita brevimanus
GAGTTTGAGAGAGTGTGTAAGAAACAGAATCTAAAGGTGAATGTAGGGAAGAGTAAAGTGATGGTCTTTGAGAGAGGTGAAGTTAGTGAATGTACAGCGAGGTTGGATGGTGAGGAATTGGAAAATGTGAGTACGTTTAAGTACTTGGGTAGTGTGATGAGTAAGGATGGAGGTTTGGAGGGTGAAGTGCTTGAAAGGGTACAGCAGGGAAGAAAGGTTGCTGGTTCTTTGAAAGCAGTGATAAGAAACAGGGAAGTGAGCATGGAAGTGAAAAAGTTACCACATGACAGTATTGTGATACCAACTCTAACGTATGGAAGTGAAGCTTGGACATTGTTGGAAGGACACAAGTCAAGAGTGAGAGCAGTGGAAATGAGTTATTTAAGAGGAGCCTGTGGAGTCACATGGAGAGACAGGCTGACGAATGAGGATATAAAGGAGCGTTGTGGTGTGGATGTGGATGTGATAGGAAGCGTTATGAGGAACACACTGAGGTGGTTTGGCCATGTGGAGAGGATGGAGGATGAGAGACTGACGAAGAGAGTGTATGTGAGTGAGGTGGAGGGGAGAAGAGGAAGGGGGAGGCCGAGGATGAGATGGAGGGATGGGGTGGAGAGGTATGTGAGAGAGGGGGGTGTGAGTTGGGAGCAGGGCAGTGAAATGACGGGGGACAGGGCGACATGGAGGCGATTTGTTTGTGGCCACCCCAAACGGGATTGAGGCGTCTGGCAATAGATAGATAGATAGATAAGGAGTGGGGATGGGGGTTGTTCAGCTCACTCCATCCCTTACTGATCTACGTCCAGACTAAATTAAAGTATGTTCTCCATCCCTTATCATCTCTACATCAAGATTAAATAAAATTAGGCTAGGGTAGGTTAATTTAGATGAAATGAAAGATGGAGATAGGAGCTACAGACTCCTCCTTCCCATCTTCTTTTCTTATGCACAAAGAAAAGCACTTACATTGAATGCTTATATAAGAGAAAGTGCTTGGATCTGCTTAAATTCAGCAATGAGCATATTAATTCCAGTGCCAGTTAGTTGGGTGTAATTCCAAACATTTACCAAAATAATCTACCCTAACCCTGGAAAAGCTCTGAACTACCAATATATATATATTTTTTCATCTGCAAATTTGGCTGCTTCTTTGAGGCAGAGATTGCTAGGATTAGTGGGTGAGAATTTGCCACAATTAGAGGATGAGAATTTGCAATTATTAGAGAAAATTAGCAAGAATCAGAAGGTGAGAATATGCTAGAATTGGAGGATGAGAATTTGCAAGGATTAGGGGGGTGAGAATAAACTGTACCTGATGACTATTGGATAACGCAAAGATTACATAAAGCCCTCACCAGTGCAGGCGGTGGGCATGTCTACTGTGGCCAATACCCGCCCACACACATCCTGCCCGCTGTAGTAGAAAGGCAGGTCAGGCTCCAGCAACACCTTCAGCTGGATCCCCATGCCCTTAGCCCCTCTTACAAGACGCTCGGAGAACATCAAGTAGAAATAAGGCACCGAGGTAAGGACGGGCCAAGATTGTTTACATTAAGCAGGTCAAGTAGTGGTTTCGGGATGAACGTTTCGGCTCCCTCTCTAGTTTGTGCTGAATGTGCGTCTTATATTATTTTCTTCTATATCATAGTTGTTCATCACTCATTTTTCTGTTTATTTCTTTTTTACCCAAGCCGGTTTCGAGGTAATGGCTTAGGTACAGCTACCGTTTTGTTTCGGCTCATGGTGGATGTGTCTTTATTACTTTTCCTTGGTATAAGCTGATTAATTGGTTGATTGATTGATTGAAATGTTTACTGTTGTAAAGGCATACAAAGTACATATGCAACAGAATAAGGTGGAGGGTCCTACCATGCACACACCTCCTTCAGCAAAGAGAGATAAAAACATGAATTAGCAAAAATACTTGATCAGTATATTTTGCAAACAAATTATAGCTTGAAAAACTAATGATATAGCAGCAAAATTGTCTATACTTTTGCAATAAAAACTAAATACGTTTGCTTGTACTGTGACGTCACGAGCATAATGGGAGCGGGGGTTTAAGAGATGCTGAGGTGAGCGACGATTTCATTCTTTAATTACGGTGTTATTGTGATTATTATTAGTGCTGTTCTCATGCTTATATATTTATTACCTCCTTGTGGTATTATGTACAAGTATAGATGGGTGATATAATGTATAATTATTAGCTATGAGGACATACGACGGTGTGTATTCCCAGGTGACCAAGATGTCCTTTTAAACCCAGGTAGGGTGATGCAGTTAAATCCCCAAATATTCGTGTCATCCATACTTAATTAAGGTTGAATATGGTCCCAGAGATGAGGAATAATGAAGATTAATATGGTCGAGGATATATTTGCAAACATTTTGAGACGGCGTTTTAAAAGGTTATAAAGATGTTTACAGTGGATTAAAGGCCGCGGAATCCCTTTAACTAGGTAGGCTGATGATGGTGCTTTAAATCTCATAATATTTCTGTCATCCTTTTTTTTAATGGAAGTTTTAAATCTGAATAGGGCAAGCGTTGGAAATTGATATGGTTGGGGATTTATTAGATGATGTGTAATTTTCTATATTTTGAAAGATAAAATATTTGTTTACATTTTTATTATAGACTGGAAATCCTATCTTTTATAAATGCTGCCGGTTTGAATCTCATGATATTTCAGGGCCTCCTGATGTAATGGAAGGTCTGAATATGGTACTGCACATAGGCAAGCATCAGAGATAAATATGGCTGGGGATTATTAGACGATATAGTGTAATTTGGGACATTTGGATGTTTAATAATTAATCTAGTGGTCAGAATGCCCCTGTTGAAGTGGCAGCTTTTCCTTGTCTGCTTCCAAAGGGACAACGAGGGTTTTTGATCCCTTAGTGCCATGAAGAGAAGTAGGCAGGTCATCCAGCATACCAGTATGTGTACAGTTCTCACCTAGCCAGGCCTTGGGACCCAGCACCTCAAAGGGAAAAATGGGATTGTCTGATGCTGTTATTTATCCTGCTGCAATACCACAGTAGTTCTATCTATCTATTGCCAGACGCCTCAATCCCGTTTGGGGTGGCCACAAACAAATCGCCTCCACGTCGCCCTGTCCCCCGCCATTTCACTGCCCTGCTCCCAACTCACACACCCCTCTCTCATATACCTCTCCACCCCATCCCTCCATCTCATCCTCGGCCTCCCCCTCCCTCTTCCCCCCTCCACCTCACTCACATACACTCTCTTTGTCAGTCTCTCACCCTCCATCCTCTCCACATGGCCAAAGCACCTCAATAGTTAATTAGATTATTTCCTCATTCCTGAAAAGTTTTCAGTGTGGCAATAGCAGAGCTGGGCACCTTCACAGTCACTTCCGCAATCTGCAAATAGTGGACTGCATGATTTCAGTTGCAGAATTACCATTGCGACAAACTCATCTGAAACTTGTGGTATTGCATTTTTGAAGTACAGTACTACTGCAATCGCAGTCCTGTCACAGTCACCCATGTGGTGGTCGGTGTTATAACTATCAAGCTTGAACAGGATTCCCGGCCAGCAGCGGCGACGGGCGAGGCGTTGCTGTGTCAGTTAGCAGTAGGGATGGGCATTACCAGGAGAATTTAATGATTTGATTTGATACGATACGATATACTATAAGCCAGCATGGCAGTAAATTTTGTGGCACGCAGAGCTAATCATGCATAGTTGTTCCACAATTTGACAGATGACGATCTTAAGGGCTAATGGAATGGTGATCACTGAAAATTCTTGATGGTGTTACCGAGTTATTATCTGCAAAAGTAAGCACATTTCTATGAATTATCAATTTAAGATCTATGGACTGCATTCTGCTGCTGGTCAGATTGATTTTCATGTGTGGAACAAAGGCTCTCTTCCTTGTAATATTATTTTTGTAATAAAGGATATGATTATATTATTATAATATTAGTATTGTGAGATTTTCTGACTCTGATACAAAATAAAAAGTGATAGATATACACTTGAGTATACATCAGTATGGTACCTTACAAATTATGGTTCTGAGCAAGATATACGGTACCTAACAAATTATGGTTCTTAGGAAGATAATTGTAATGGGTAAGTTTTCAGTAAATATACTAAGATATCAGCAACAATTTTAAAATACATCATAAATGTCATAAATAGATTATAAATGCAGTAATTCACTACATTACCAATTGATTTACCCGCTGTTTGTGCACTTTGTACTGAATATTGTGAAACAGGATTGTGGTTGCAGTATTGAGGTAGCAAAATTGCACATTCCAAGTTTATGGCGAAATTGTAGTAGTGGAAGGTAAGAGTCAGAGGTTGCGGAATTGAATTTTAGGTTGCAGTGGCCAGCTCTGGCCAGTAGCAGCATAAAGCATGTTGCATTGTTTGAAACTTCTGGACATTGGTGGATACGCAGTTGAAGTTTGTGTGTGTGTGAGGTAGGTTTTTCCAAAGCCGCTGTTTACGGATTAACAGAAATGGGAACCAGCACAGTATTGGGATGGGAATTTTGGATGTACGGTATTTATGGTTGACTGTCGTAAGTCAGATTATTTAGCTACAGGAAGGAGAGGAAGAGAGGCTTCCATGTCTTAATCATTCTAAAAAACAATGAATAAAGTTACTGTAATAATTTTTACAAGAGGAATTTTATCATAAAATACAGTATGTTTGTCTTAGAAGAAAGGACAAGGAAAGGAGCATTCAGAATGCTCCTGTGTCTTTAATTCTTCCTGCAAAAGCAAATATAAGTTACAACAGGGAATTGATGATAAATATGTTCAAGAGTCCAGCCCCTGTACTGTACTGATGATCACTGTCTGATGGCAACGTGTTTACATTGCAGGCCACAGATGCTGCCACCTCACAATTTTCTCAGGAGTTGAGAGGCCAAATTATCACGTTTGTGGGGTGGACCTGAGCCGCCCACTGCCTCACCACGTTGTGCGCCACCTGTGTGTCTGCCTCAGATGGTCCAGGCAACTCCACTGCCTCTAGCTAAGAAGATCTAAGCCTGGGCCAAGGGAAGGGTTCGTACAGGCTCCTTGTCAGTTACAGCTCTGAACCCAACACAGAGAACCAGGACCCAACCATTTGCAGTTCCAGACATTCATGGTAATTCTGTTTATTTATTTATTTATGTATTTTTTAAACAAGCCTACCTTACTTTCTTTTCAAATGTGCATTGATTGTGTGATGACTGGTGGTATCAGGACACCCCAGTTGTATGAGAAAACGTTTTGGAAATTATACACTCTTTGGTAATTAGATTTTTAGATTTGAGAGGGCTGTGATGTTAATGGGGATGTGTGAGAAACATAAAGATTTTGTGGATGTGCAAGAAAGCATAAAGAGAATTGCTTTGAGATGGTTTGGCTATATGTAGAGGATGGAGAATGAGAGGCACACTAGAAGAGTATGTGAGTGAGGTTGGAGGGGGAGACTGAGAATTAGGTGGAGGGAGAGGGTGGAGATGCAAGTGAGAGGGTGGTGTGAGTTGGAGAGAGGATAGCTAAATGGCAGAGGATAGGGTGACATGGAGGCGGTTCATTTGTGTCCACCTCATGCGGGATGAAAGCACCTGGTGATAGAGATAGTTCCACAATGTACAATAACTTGCAAAAAGTTGGACATGGTGTGGTCAGAATTGCCACTGAGTTGAAGTATGGGTGGCTGGAACCATTTAGCAGTGGCTTTGGGAAATATGCCATGTCCCATATGTGCAAAGAAACACAGATGTCTTAAAAGTTTCTCCAACTGATTTTGTCTCTTGTAATGGATTATAGAAAATGTGAAATAGTGCTACTGTATATGTATCCTTTTTGTTTTGTTTTGTTTTGTTTTGTTTTGTTTTGTTGGCTGATATGTATTAGCTTAAGTCACTGAGCCTGTGGTGGGTTATTCACTCACTGTGCTGGGATACAAGGCCACTGCATCAGCCAGGTTACTAATTAACTCCTCCAGGTGTTATCCAGACTGTGTTAAGACTATAATGTCTTACACTAAGCGGCTGCCATTAGTAATTCCCACAACAAAGTAGTGTATGTAGGGGGGTGACCAGCGGCTATGTCATGACCAGCCTGGACAGTGACTGATTGAAGAACAGAGTGGGCAGAGCTAAAGCATGAACCAGTGAGCAATCCTGGCTACCCCCAGAGTGCCCTGCCCCCCTTTCCCAGCATACTTTAAGGGAATACAGTATATGACACTGAGGATATGTCATGGTTTAACCCACCAGGCCTGCCATGACACACCAAATAGCCACTGTACTGAAGGGATTAAGATGCATTTCCTGTGCCATCCAGATGCCTTTCTCTTGTAGGCCATCCTCCTACCTTCAGGAGATAGGGAAGTGGTGGAGGGAGGTTTGTATAGCCAGACAGTTAAGCTGCCTGGTTTGTATCAGTGCCACCACATGAAGGCATCCCTTTCTAGCACTTATGAATTTATTAGATAATATTGTACAGTATTTTAGGTTTTATCAGATAATACTGTACCTTGTTTTAGGTTATCAAAAAATCTATTTACAGTAATTGATATTAGTTGTAAGAAGGCATGAGATTTGACTGTGCAGATTTCCAGCCCAATGTCCACCCAAGCCATAATGACCATTAAAATATTTGTCATCACTGTCGCCCCGCCTTATTTTCCAACCCTCTGGTGAGGCAAGGCAGGGTGTAGAAAGCAAGGAAAATAAAATGATAATGGGAGAACAGATGAACAGCAGACAGTACCCAGTTAAAAGAAATGATAGTAGGAGAACAGTTGAACACCATGGCCATTTAAACAATTAGTGAACAAATGAACACCATGCCCAGGTAAAAAATTAGTGGACAAATGAACACCATGCACAGTTAAAGAAATAATAAGAGAATTAACGGCCAGCATCCCCGGGGAAATGGGCCACACATTCATGCATTCACCATTCAAGCCTGTGGAATCGCTGCTGAACCTCCTAGTTACACCTTCCTTGTGTAGCTTCATAACCATGTATCAGAGTCAGGGCCATGGTTGTAACATTTTCCATTTTGTATTTCAGGTCAAGTGGTAATGTACGTGTCGATTCTACTCGAAATGACTGATGATGATATTGTGTGTTGCTGTTTATGGAGTAAGTGGTTTGAGCAACCCACAGTTGGCTTAGTACTGAGGTGAGTTTGCACATTTGCGAGTCTATCAATTTATCTATCTGTAGCCAGACACCTTAATCCTGTAAGGTGTGGCCACAAACAAATCACCTCCATGTCTCCCTGTTCCCTGCCATTTTGATGTCCTCTCCCCAGCTCACACCCATCTCTCTCATATACCTCTCCACTCCATCTCTCCATCACATCTTCGGTCTCCCCCTCCCCCTCCCCTCCTCCACCTCACTGATACTCTCTCTTTGTTAGTCTCTCACTGTCCATCCTCTCTACATGGCCAAACCACCTCAGTGTATTGCTCCAAATGTTTTCTGTCACATCCACATCCTGTATTTCAATCTTTTAATTCCATACGATGCTTGTGTTTACTTGTTTAAATTTCATACTTTATGCTCACCTTTTTTTTCTTGATTTTTTACTCTACAGTATGTATGGTAGGAATTGGAAACTTTTTAAAAACTTGAATGTTCTTTTTATTACTCATACAGGATATACAGTAGGAATCAGAAGCCTTTTAGAGTGTCAAACTATTTCTTTCCTTTTTTTTTTTTTTTTGTATAACATGCAGGACATACAGTAGGCATCAGAAACATTTTAGAAAGTCAGTTTTTCCATCAGTGGTTAGTGTTAGTTGGAAGTTCATATATGTCAGGACGTACCTCTCTGTAGACTGGCCCAAGTGCCTATTACTCAGACATGGCATCTTCTGTTTCTTTTTCATGTGGAGAGGATGGAGGGTGAAAGACTGACGAAGAGAGTGTATGTGAGTGAGGTGGAGGGGGGGAGAGGGAGGGGGAGGCCAAGGATGAGATGGAGGGATGGAGTGGAGAGATATATGAGAGAGGGGGGTGTGAGCTGGGAGCAGGGCAGTGAAATGGTGGTGGACAGAGTGACATGGAGACGATTTGTTTGTGGCCACCCCTTACGGGATTAAGGCGTCTGGGAATAGATAGATAGATAGATAGAAAGCATTTTGAAGGCTGCTTTTTATCCTCATTGTTTGCATTATTTTTTCCCTAACTTAGTATTTTTTTGGTTGTGATTGTACGAAATGTTAACCAGATACCTTTGTGTGGTGGCACCAATATGACTGGGTGGCGGAGCTGCCTGGTTACACAAACGTCCCTCACTCCCTTCCCTATCCCACAAAAAAGGGATAGTGGACTGTAGAAGCAGGGCAACTTGCAGTACGTCCATGAATGCAAGGCCTGAGGGGGGCTAGGTTTACGATTTAGGAATTGAGAGGAAGGATGGGACTGGAGTGTATTGGTGTTGTGATGGGACTGGAGTGTATTGGTGTTGTGATGGGACTGGAGTGTATTGGTGTTGTGATGGGACTGGAGTGTATTGGTGTTGTGATGGGACTGGAGTGTATTGGTGTTGTGATGGGACTGGAGTGTATTGGTGTTGTGATGGGACTGGAGTGTATTGGTGTTGTGATGGGACTGGAGTGTATTGGTGTTGTGATGGGACTGGAGTGTATTGGTGTTGTGATGGGACTGGAGTATATTGGTGATATGATGAGAATGGGTAGATTGAGATGGTTTGGGCATGTTTAGAGGATGGGGGATGACAATTGGGTGCGGAAGATGAGAAGTGTGAGTGTTGGGGGTAGGGTTGAAAGAGGCAGACCGAAAAAGACCTGAGACGAGATCATGGAGTATGACCTCAGGGATAAGGGACTGAATAGGGAGGTTGCCGGAGACTGAGCAGCATGGAGAGGCACCATTATTATAGACGAAGGCTAACATATACAAATTAATTCACCAGGGAACAACTGCCATCCTTCACCAGCTCTTCTGCCATTACTGATCCTTTGGAAGTTTAATTAGAATAACAGAATGGCACAATTACATAAAAAAAAATTAATGCATTCTCACAAGGAATCTGTGTATTAGGATTGATCATGGTACAGTATAGCTGATGTTTTCCATGTACTGTACTGTAAACTAAACCAAGGGCCAAAACCAACTAATTACACACACACACACACACACACACACACACGTTTTCTGTGTACTGTACTGTAAACTAAACCAAGGGCCAAAACCAACTAATTACACACACACACACACACACACACACACACACACACACACACACAGTTATTAATGGTACCTTCTTTCCCAGGCTGCATGGAGGATGATGATGTGGAGTGGCATGCAGGACAACTACACCTCCAGTACAAGACCAGGAGTGCCAGGGGTGTGTTCAGGTGAAGGAGGAGTCCACTGGTATAGCCTACAGTACATTATTCTTATATTCAAGGGCAGTATGTTCCTTGGGCAGCCTTGGACAGCAGCTGTATGGCTGAGGTGAGGGAAGTGTGAAGGCTCGGAATTTACTGTCTTACTTATTGCAGCCTCTCGTCCATATTCTCGTCAGTTGTGGAAGCTCCCTAACACCTTTTCCCAAGCAATTTATTTTCCTTATTACACCTTACTGTTGACTTCTGTGTTACATAAATCCTCCCAGTATCACCATCTCTATCTATGGCCCAACGCCCTAATCCCGCAAAGAGTGGCTGCAGACAAAACACCTCCAAGTCGCTCTGTCACCCACCATTTGACTGCCCTCCCCCCAACTCACTCCCCCCTCCCTCATATACCAATATCACCATCCTCTGCATAAATATTGTGCAAAAGGCTGTTAACTACCTCTATCCAAAAGTACAGTGCTAAGGGAGAGGTGTTAGGGAGTTTCCTTTATCAATGGGAATGTGAGCCCTATTTGAGCTGTGATTTGCTTTTCCGGGAAAGATAAGGAAAGGAAAGTGTTGAGTCTGTTTAAGTGTCATTCATCCTGCTAGAAAAATAGTTGCAGAGGAAAATTAACGTAAGCCGTATTAGTTATTTGTGTGAATAGTTATCTGTGTGAAGAACAAGGAAAGGAAAATGCTGAACCTTCTCATTTGTTATTTCTTCCTTCAGAAAATAATATGAGTTTTGAGAAGGTTTCATTCATAAATATGGGTAAGAATCCCACCCCAGGCTGAGACTACTGCACACTGCAAGCTGTCTCATATGCAAGTGTGGTATGATCCTGAGGGGGCCTTGGCTAGTGTGTGTGTAGTGTAGGAGAAGGAAAGCACCTGGACAAGACTACCACTATGCAGTATGGGATATCTCTGCACACTACAAGATCTTTCTCATATGCAAGTGCAGTATGGTCCTGAGGGGGTCTTGGCTAGTGTGTGTGTGTAGTGTAGGAGAAGTAAAAGCTCAGAAAAAGACTACCACTGCACACTACAGGGTATCTCTGTACACTACAAGATCTCTCTCATATGCAAGTGCAGTATGATCCTGAGGGGGCCTTGGATAGTGTGTGTGTGTGTGTATGTGTAGTGTAGGAGAAAGAAATGCACTGGACAAGACTACTACTGCACACTACAGGGTATCTCTGCACACTACAAGATCTCTCTCTCATACATAAGTGCAATATGATCCTGAGGGGGTGTTGGATAGCATGTGTGTGTAGGAGAAGGAAAGCAGCAGCACAACACTACTACACTACAGGATATCTCAGCACACTACGTGATCTCTCTCTCATGCAAATGCAGTATGATCCTGAGATGGTCTTGGCTAGTGTGTGTGTGTAGTGTACAAGAAGGAAATAAACAGGACAAGACTACTATTGCACACTGCAGAGTATCTCTGCACACTACAAGATCTCTCTCATACACAAGTACTGTATGATCCTGAGGGGGTCTTGGCTAGTGTGTGTGTGTAGTGTACAAGAAGGAAATAAACAGGACAAGACTACTATTGCACACTGCAGGGTATCTCTGCACACTACAAGATCTCTCTCATACACAAGTACTGTATGATCCTGAGGGGGTCTTGGCTAATGTGTGTGTGTAGGAGAAAGAAAGCACCAGGACAATACTACTACACACTACAGGATACTCTGCACACTACAAGATCTCTCTCTCATACGCAAGTGCAGTATGATCCTGAGGGGGTCTTGGCTAGTGTGTGTGTGTAGGAGAAAGAAAGCACCAGGACAAGACTACTACTACACACTACAGGATACTCTGCACACTACAAGATCTCTCTCTCATACACAAGTGCAGTATGATCCTGAGAGGGTGTTGGCAAATGTGTGTGTGTAGGAGAAGGAAAGCACCAGGACAACACTACTACTGCACACTACACAGTATCTCTGCACACTACAAGATCTCTCTCAATCATACACAAGTACTGTATGATCCTGAGGAGGCCTTGGCTAGCATGTGTGTGTGTAGGAGAAAGAAATGCACAGGACAAGACTACTACTACACACTACAGGATACTCTGCACACTACAAGATCTCTCTCTCATATTCAAGTACTGTATGAGCCTGACGTGGTGTTGGATAGCATGTGTGTGTGTGATGTGGGAGGGTGAATACCGTACTACAAATTCAAATCCAGGGCCTCAGGTAAGGGGTTGATGATGGTGAGGACATTGAGTCAGTATTTAAACTTGGCTCAGTTACTTGTTGGTGGCTTCCTATGCGTCAGTTTTGTTTATGGTCTTTAGTTATTTATTTATTATTTATTTATTTAGTTTAGTTATTATTTAGTTATTTATTTATTAATTAGTTATTTACAGTCTTCAGTTTGTTACACCTTTATTGCTTTCTTCTTTGTTATATAAATCCTTCCAGTATTGCCACACTGCATAAATGATGTATATACTACCTATTGCCAGATGCCTTAGTCCCATAAGGGGTGGTCACAAACAAATTGCCTCCATGTCGCCCTGTCCCTCGCCATTTCACTGTCCTTCCCCCAGCTCACCCCCCCCATCTCACATACCTCTCCACCCCATCCCTCTGTCTCATCCTCAGCCTCCCCCTCCCTCTCCCCCCCTTCACCTCACTCACATACACTGTCCTCATTAGTCTCTCACTCTCCATCCTCTCCACATGGCCAAATGATGTACCGGAGGATATTAACCAGTCATATTGAAAAATAAATCACTTAAGGAGTCTCCATAACACCTCTTCGTTAGTGATTTATTTTTGGATATGGCTGGTTAATATCCTTTTATATGTTATTTATGCAGAGTATGGCATTATTGGAAGGATTTAGGTAACAGAAAGGAGCAGTTGAGTGTAAGAAGCAAAATAGATCACTTAGGGAAAGGTGTTAGGGGAGGAATGGAAATATGGAATACAGGACAATGCTGGCACAGAGTCGTCAGCGTACTTATACTTATGACTGTAGTATTGTGGACACTAGTGTTGACCCAGTCAAGTATGATAAATAATGAGACTGTGAGCAGTGACTTTCGAAATACAGTATTGTGATCATCAGAATTCAACAGACATTTCAGAATATTGCATTAAGAGTTTCACAATTGTTCAACCAAAAAGTAATTACGGTAAATATTCATCCATCCATCCATCATCCAATCCTATGATGCCCCATGAGGAGCATAGGAGGCTGGGGCTAGGCAAGTTGGTCCTGACATTTTAAGATGGGACTGTCTAAAATAGCATCTGTATCTGTGTGTATTGAAGGTGTTTATCTGACATTCCAGTATTTTCGCTCATTAATGCACTGCAAGATGGTTTATACAATTAGGAAATGTACACAGTATTTTGAGAAGTTTCATGAGTGTTGGAGATTTCAAACACTGGATATTGCAAGTCATTTCTCTCTGCATCGATACTTAATTTACTGAAGTGAGTGAATTAAGTTTTTTATGTCTCTCTGAACACTTGATCAAACAAGTATCATGCATAATGGATCCAGTGATTCCCTGCACCATTTAACACTTTATTTTACCATAGGTGTCCCCCTCTTATACTGTATCTGATAATTTACATGAATCCCAGACCTTTGATGTACACAGTTTGATGTTTTTATCTTAGTGGTCTTTTACATGAATTTTAATTCTCTCTGTCTGTCTGTCTGTCTCTGTCTGTCTGTCTGTCTCTGTCTGTCTGTCTGTCTGTCTGTCTCTCTCTCTCTCTCTCTCTCTCTCTCTCTCTCTCTCTCTCTCTCATCATTTCCTTTCTCTTATTGATTTTCTTGGCTGTGTGTTGTGTCCTGCCCTTGTGTTGTTTTTTTAGTTTACTTTGTCATTTCCTCATCTGCTGTTGTCATGTCTAATATTTATCAGTCTATCCCTCTGTGGAGTCTGTGCCATGTGGTGTGTATGATTGGCACTACACTTTTTTTTTTTAATGCAAAGAAAAGGAACCAAAGGCTAGATATCCAAAAAAAAAAAAAAAGAAAAAAAAATCTTTCAAAAAATAGGAAAAAATTGCCATCTCCAACTTGAATGTTGAGCTGTAACAAGGAAAAAAACAAATGTTTCTAGTCACAAAGAAGTGCAGTGGAGGGGATGTTGTAATGTCGTTATTCTGCCATTGAGCTGTGAAAAATAAGCTGCAAAAGATAATATTTTCCACCTAACTAAAGTGAATGAATTGTTGGAATCCATTATTAAAGTCAGTTACCCTATTTTATTTGCCATAAGATGATGTAATATATCTATCTACCTATAGCCAGATGCCCTAATCCCTTAAGGGGTGGCCACAAACAAATTACCTCCATGTCACCCTGTTCCCTGCCATTATGCTGCCCTTCCCCCAGCTCACACCCCCTCTCTCATATACCTCTCACTCCATCCCCCTTCTCTCATATACCTCATATACCTCTCATATACCTCGTATGTACCACTCATATACATCTCATATACCTCTCATATACCTCATATACCTTCTCTCATAATTATACCTCTCACTCCATCCCTCCATCGTGTCATAAAACCAGGACTAGATTACCTCTCATATACCTCATATACCACTCATATACCTCTCATATACCTCTCACTCCATCCCCCTTCTCTCATATACCTCTCATATACCTCATATACCTCGTATGTACCACTCATATACCTCTCGTATACCTCATATACCTCTCATGTACCTCTCATATACCTCTCATATATCTCATATACCTCTCACTCCATCCCCCTTCTCTCATATACCCCTCCACTCCATCCCTCCATCGTATGTCATAAAACCAAGGCTAGATTACACTACAGTATACTCTCTATCATTATTATATCTTTATTATCTGTCAGCATTGTGGTTAAAGAAAATATGTTTATTATTATTTTTATTATTATTATTATTATTACTATTACTATTACTATTATTATTATTATTATTATTATTATATCTTTATTATCTGTCAGCATTGTGGGTAAAGAAAATATGTTTATTATTATTATTATTATTATTATTATTATTTATTATTATTACTATTACTATTACTGTTATTATTATTATTATTATTATTTTCTTCTGCAAGATTGTGTTAGGTTAGATTTGGTTAAGTTTGGTTATTTTTGGCTGATGTTTTAAATATTTGACTGAATTAGATTAGGTTTAGTTGAGGAAGCATGTGGAGTTATGAGGAGAGACAGACAGACAAATGAGACAGTGCAGAGAGTGTTGTGGTGCTGATGTTGATGTGGATGTGGAGTTGTGGAGAGAAGGAAGTGAAGGAGTGTTGTGGTGTTAGTGTGGATATGGAGTTATGTGGAAAGACAGACAGATAAATGAGGAAGTGAAGGAATGTTGTGGTGTTGCTGTGGATGTGGAGTTATGTGGAGAGACAGACAGATAAATGAGGAAGTGAAGGAATGTTGTGGTGTTAGTGTGGATGTGGAGCTTGTGGATTTGTGGAGAGACAGACAGATAAATGAGGAAATGAAGGCGTGTTGTGGTGTTGCTGTTTGTGTGGAGTTATGTGGAAAGACAGACAGACAAATGAGGAGATGAAGGTGTGTTGTGGTGGTGTTGTGGATGTGGAGTTATGTGGAAAGACAGACAGACAAATGAGGAGATGAAGGTGTGTTGTGGTGGTGTTGTGGATGTGGAGTTATGTGGAAAGACAGACAGATAAATGAGGAAGTGAAGGAATGTTGTGGTGTTGGTGTGGATGTGGATGTGTGTCATGTGGAGTAATGTGGAGAGACAGACAGATAAATGAGGAAATGAAGGAGTGTTGTGTTGCTGTGGATGTGTTGAGAAGTGTTAGGAGTATTTTGAGATGGTGTGGCCTTATGGAGAGAATGGAGAAGGAGAGATTGACAAGGAGTGAGGTGGAGGGGTAGAGGGAGACCGAGGATGAGGTGTGGTGGGGTGGAAAAGTAATAAAAATGGTGGTGGTATAAGTTGAGGGGGATGGGAATTGAGGATGAGATGGAGATGTTTGTAAATGAGAATGGTTTGAGTTGGAGGGGGGGCAGCGTGTTGGCAGAGGACAGGGCAAAATGGAGGTACAGTAGTGAGATTGTAGTGAGGTTATGTGAATTTTGATGAGTCTTTGATATGGGGTAGGAATGAGTCTCCTTGGTTACTAGTCAAATCAAGCCTCTACTCTGATTACACTTGGCCATGAACTGAGCTGAAAGGGGTTAGGGATTTTTGTCAGTTTTAGTTTTGAGGTAGGAATATGTCTCCCTGGTTACTAGTCAGCTTTACCCTCCAGTCTTATAACACAGGCCATCAATTGAGCTGAAAGGAGGTAGAGATTTTTGTCAGTTTAGAGTGAATGAACTATAGTCATCACTCTTAGGAAACATACAGACACAGATATGTAGAGTCAGAGTCCAAGCTGACACTCTCACATTGTTACAAAATTAATTATACATCACAGATTTTTTTCCCATCACCAATTTGTATCAATTGTTGTGAAGTAATTATCTGTTTTGGGGCTGTCTCTAAAGCTGCCAGTCCATAGAAAGAAAAATTTGCTCTACCATGGCCAACCTCCATATAAGGATTTCATTTGGGGAATCATAAATTTATTTTGGTTTTATCTGATATTTTTGATGAATTGTGAAACTGGAGACTGTACACACAGGCAAAGGGTGAGAACAGGTTGAGTCATTTTTGTGGTGCCAGTCTTATCTGAACCTGAACCCAGTGGACTGCAGGCTTAATTTTCCCCTCTCCTGCAGTCCACCAGCCTCCTTGTGGGGAATAGAGAGGTAGTTCAGGGACAGTTGTGTAGCTGTTGCACACTTGTATTGGCGCAGTCACATGAAGGCTTCCCTGTCCAGCACCAGGAGAACAGGTAACGTGAGTAGTGTAGATATATGTAGATACTTTAGACACACTGCTATACTCTGTTCACTTTAACTAGGCATAAAATTGCTATCAGTCCATCTTGAATGCTGAGCCATGAGGTGAGGTTAGCACTAGCATATACTGCTAGTCATGAATAAGTGCTGTGGGAAGTATGCAGGGCTGTCGTATTGCCTTATTCTGCCATTTACCTACAGGAAATAAGCTGCAAAAGGACACAAATCTCTCCCAAGTTAAAGTGAATGAAAGGATGAAAAAAAAAATAGTTGAATAAGAGAATGAAAATGTGTACCAGGTTAAAGTGAATGAAGTATAGATGGGGTTAGACTGTTGGCACTGCACTTAGAGGCACTGCACTGCACTTAGAGGCACTGCACTGCACTTAGAGGCACTGCACTGCACTTAGAGGCACTGCACTGCACATGGTAGTATCACAAGCCATGCATGTTGCTTTGTTGTGGTCATTAGGCCATACTGAACTTTAGCAACAATATATTTACCTGCGCTAACCCTTTGCCACCCTCTTATATATCAAAATGTACCTTCAAAGATATGAACAATTTACTTCCCTGTATTGGATGGTGCCGTGATGTACTGTACAGTATATTATAATTCTTGTTTTTGACTCTGTTGGATACTACAAAACGTAGTGAATGTTTTTGGCGTATCCAATAGAGCCAGGATTCCAGGGGCTTGAATGATGAATGAGTGGAAGCGTGGCCCATTGGATTGAGCAAATTTGGGCTGTCTGGGCATTCCTACTCCTCACCCTGCCCTAGGGTGGGAAAGGAGGTCTGGATGATGATGATGATGATGTGGTTGTGGCCCTAGTTTTATCCAGATGTAAACCCAGTGGACTGCAGGCTTAGGGTACACCAAGGAGGTATGCACTCCGTTATTGTTGTTGTTGTTGTTTGTATAGGCTTAATTTGGATGTAAACTTGGTGGACTGCAGACTGAAACTGGCCACCTCCTGTAGCCACCATCCTCCCTTTTGTGGACAGGGAGGGAATTAAAGGACATTTGTATAGACAGTTGTTATATCAGTGCCACCACATGAAGGCACCCACCACCACACCACACCACACCACACCACCACACTTTATATATAGCAGGGATATAGGTGATGTGAAGGGCATAGGTGTGGATATTTATACTATTTGAAATCAGGATTCCAGGGGCTTGATTGGGGAGTAAATGAGTGTGTGGCCCATTTATTTAGGCTTTTGGTTAGTTTATCCTCTCTCTCTCTCTCTCTCTGTAATCTTAGGTGGGAAAAAGAAGTCATGATGATGATGATGATGATGATGAAAGTGTCGGTAGGATGAGTGAGTGAGGAGAGGATGGAGAATGAGAGACTGACTAGGAGAGTGTGAGTGAGGTGGAGAGGGAGAATGAGAGGGGGAAATGGAGGGATGGGGTGGAGAGGTATATGAATGAAGGTGGTGTGAGTTGGATAGATAGATAGATAGATAGATGCAGATGTAGAAGGCAGCTAGATGGCATAGGACAGGTTAGACAGGAGGTAGATAGATAGATAGATGGCCATACTCTGGGATTATGACATGTGGTTAGATAGATAAATGGATAGATAGATGGATAGGTGGATAGATAGATAAATGGATAGATAGATGGATGGATAGATGCAGACATAGAAAGACTGACACAAAATAGATAAGCAGGTAGATAGATATGTAGATAGATAGACATGGAAATATAGGTAGGTTCACAGGTAGATGTACAGATAGATAGATAGATAGATAGATAGATGCCAAAGTAATAAGAATATCAGACACATAACAGTTAATAAGAGTACTGTACATGGATAGATACAGGTGGATAGACAGACAGATAGATAGACAGATAGATAAATAGATAGATAGACAGATAGATTGATGCCAAAGTAACAAGAATTTTAGACATATAACAGTTGCTAAGAATACTGTACATGGATTGATACAGGTGGATAGGCATAGATAGATAGATAGATAGACAGATAGATAGATTGATGCCAAAGTAACGAATTTTAGACAACAGTTACTAAGAATACTGTATATGGATTGATACAGGTGGATAGGCATAGATAGATAGATAGATAGATAGACACATACAGATAGATAGATGGATAGATAAACAGATTCCCAAGTAACAAGAATTTCTGATGTATAACTTAAATAGATTAAATAAGAGTATACTGTATATGTACTGGCCTGGGTATACATCTATTCATTGTTCCATCTGTTTAGTAGTAGTAGCCCCAAGTTCATCCAAAATGTAAACCCAGTAGACTGCAGGCTGAAGTTGTCCTCCTGCAGTGCACCATCCTCCTTACCGTGGATAGGGAAGTAGTTGAGGGATGTTTGGACAACCAGTCAGTGGAGCCACCCTGTCATATCAGTGCCACCACATGAAGGCACCCCTGTAAATCACCAGAGGGAAACCGAGGATGAGATGGTTGGATGGAGTGGAGAGGTATATGAGAGAGGGGTGTGTGAGTTGGGAGCAGGGCAGTGAAATGGCAGTGGACAGGGTGACATGGAGGCGATTTGTTTGTGGCCACCCCTTACGGGATTAAGGTGTCTGTCTATAGATAGATGGATAGACTTTTAATATCAGCATTGTTTGTAAGTGGAAATTAGGGTGGAAGTGGCAGAATAAGTAGCTGAAGAGGAGGTGTTTGGAAATTACCTGATTCATACCTGATATTTAGTCTCATTAAGGTGCAAGAGGCAGAATAAGTTGCTGAGGAGGAGTTGTTAGGAAATTCCCTGATTGTGACAGGATACTGAGCCAAGAAAATCAGTAAAACGTTGGAAAGTATGAGACGGTTTTATCCTGTCTTACGTTTGTTTTAGTTTTTTCGTTTTATTCTTTCCACGTACTACAGTTTCTTCCTCCTGTTCTGGTGTTTGCTGTTCCCTGGCTGTAATGTCTCCTGCTCTTGAATTACCGGCATAATTTACTCCCCGGCTACAGAATTTCATCAGGGTAATTCCATATACAGTGAAAGTCCTCTGATCTGGCCACCAATAATCTGAAAATCCCAATACTCTGAATTTGTCAAGGCAAAATGTTTCAAAATTTTCTGGGATTTTTTTGAATTTTCTGGGCTTTTTCCAATTTCTCTGGGCATTATCTCAGGCTTTATCTGGCTTGAACTTGCCTTTGGACTTGGATGTTCCTGCCTGCAACTATTCACCTACACTTCTATGCATTTCCAGTAAGTAAAACAATAACCCATATCATTTTAAGTGTTTATTTAATGATCATGTATATATTTCTAATGTTTTCAAAGGGCCCTCCCAATATTCCGACAAAACCAGTACAGTAGTCCAAAAGACCCTCGGTCCCCTGCGATTCGGAATACAGGACACTCACTGTATATAATTTGCTCTCCTGTAAAACTGTTGTCACTACATTTAAAGCTGTATATGAACATAGGAGCAGTTTACACGTAGTATGCTGTTGTTTATTACTAAGTAGTCAGGATGTGCAGTGAAGGGTTAGGGTTGAAACAGTTCATAAGCATATATAATCACTTCTCTCTGTGGTGGTAGGTGGTGGCAACCATCATCCACTCACTTGATGTAGTGCTGCCTAATTCTTCCTTCTCATTTATCATTTTTTTTTCTCCTGTTTCTCCCATCCATCTTGTTACTTTTCCTTCTACTTCAGGTGGCTTTACACTGAGTGACAAGCCTAATGGTTTCCTGTACCCCAGGAAACCATTTATAATGCTGGGTGGTAACCATATAACCAAATAATGGGGTGATGTGGAGCCTGCTGTGGTGCCCCTGTTAACTGGGTGAAGGGACATAAATGCAGTGTCCATCCAGGAACCAAACCTCCACACCCTTCCCCTTGGGCCTCACTGGCCACTGTAGGGAAACATTGGTTCACTACATGGGATGGTCCTGCAGGGGCAGTTGCTTGCCTGCAGTTGATGGGTCTGCTTGGCCACACACAGGGTTACTCGACAACTACTAGTATTCTTGACAAACACATGCACATTCTGATGTTTATAGGATGTCTTGAATGTTATTTTAATAATTGATTACAATAGTATTTCTTGCTGAGAATCCTGATTGATCCTTTATGCATGATACTTTTTTGCTGAGCATACACTAGATGATTTATGCTGATAGTGTAGGGTAGGTGATGATGATGATGATGATGATATTTGTTATGCTGGAAAGAACACATTACAGGGTTTGGTAAGTCATAATGATGTGTATCAGTATTAATGTCTGCAAGAGTGAGGTAGCAGATTTATGCTGTTAGTGTATGGTGGTGATGAATATATGTGTGTGTAAATAATAAGCAAAGAGTTGGCCTATATTAGACAGCCAATTAAGTCATAGCAGTGAGGAATATTGCTTTGGGTAGTGTGGGTGTAGATGTGGAAGGCTTTTGAAGTGTTGGGTGAGAAATATACTTTATTATAATATTTCCTGTCATGTGCAGTCCATACTAAAGTGCATTCACCTCTTCAGTCCTAATGTCAGGGCTGGATTCAAAGTTATTTAATGTGGCATAGCAGAGTGAGGTGCATAATATCATTCATTTGTGTGTGATAAGATGTACCTTTGTCCTTTACCTCACATTCAAGCATCTATGAGAGCATCAGGCAGTAACTCTCTTGTCTCTGCATCACGGAGCTCTTTTGTCTGTGTGTCATGGCTGGATTCAGAGATATTTAATGTGATGTAGTGGAGTTAGGTGTATATTAACATTGATGTGTGGGTGATAATGTAAACCTTTGTCCTTTACCTCACATTCAAGCATCTATGAGAGCATCAGGCAGTAACTTTCTTGTCTCTTGTTTCACGGAGCTCTTTTGTCTGTGTGTCATGGCTGGATTCAGAGATATTTAATGTGATGTAGTGGAGTTAGGTGCATATTATCATTGATGTGTGGGTTATGATATGAACCTTTGTCCTTTACCTCACATTCAAGTGTATCTGAGAGCAGTAGGTATATAATTCTCTTGTCTCTGTTTCATGGAGTTCTTTTGCCTGTGTGTCGTGGCTGGATTCATAGATGTTTAATGTGACATAGTAGAGTTAGATGCATATTATCATTCATATGTGGGTGATATTGTGAACCTTTGTCCATAATATCACTTGGAATTCCTCTGTTTTGTCTCTGGATTGGTCTGCCCTGCTTGTGTGTCATGGCTGGATTCATATATAGATGTTTACTGTGATGTAGTGGAGTTAGGTGCATATTATCAAACATATGTGAGTGATTATATGTACCTTTGTTAACTGTGTCACATTCAAGCATCTGTAAATCCAACAAAGGAAAATTCTTGTGTGTGTGTTATGGCTGGATTCATTGGCCCATAGTCTTGTCAGTTGAGGAAGCTCCCTAACACCTTTCCCATAGTGATTTATTTTGCTCTTTACACCTTGCCATCCTCATTTGCGTTGCTTAAATCAGTCCAGTTTCACCATACTCTGCATAAATATTGTAGAAAACTATATTAGCCAGCCGTATCCTAAAATAAATCAGTAAAGGAGTGGTGTTAGGGAGCTTCTTTAACTGCCAGTAATATAAAAATGTAGTAGAGTGAGATGTATATTGTCACTGATGTGTGGGTGATAGGTTTCTTAACACCTTTTCTTTGGTGATTTACTTTCCCTATTACTCATACATCATAATATTCTCATGTATGTTATTTATATGCTTTTATTAACATAGTATTGATCAGTAACATGCAAGAGGATGTTAAGGTGTAAGGTGCAGAATAAGTTGCTGAGGAAGAGGTGTTAGGAAGTCTACAAAGCCACTGACAGTATAACCCATGCACTGGATACTTTTGATAGATAGATAGATAGATAGATAGATACAGTAAATAGATAGATAGGTAGATAGATAGAAAGATACAGTAGATAGATAGGTAGATAGATAGATAGATAGATAGATAGATAGATAGATAGATATAGATAGATTCCTGCTTCAGCCACACTATTATATTGAGCAAAGGGTAATATAGTAGTAGTGAGGAGGGTTACTGAAGGCTGTATTAATCCATGTTTATCTATATTATTACTGATGCAAAACTCTTCTATTCAGCTCAGGAAAAACACTGCTAAACACACCCCAGTAGTGAGATATTTAGTGTGTTTTTTCCACAGCGTCACCACACGTAGGGTATTGGTGTTTGCAGGTAGGCGATGTTTGTAGGATGGAGGTAGGGTTTGTGAGGCTTTGAATAATTGTATGGCTTTGTCACTGAGCATATTGTTGGTGGTTTATATATGTTAAGTTAGGCTGCAGTTATTGTTTTGCATTGTGAGGTATGTTGTTAATATGTGTTCTTAAGTTAGTTTATATATGTTGTTATGTTGATGGAGGGATGGAGTGGAGAGGTATATGAGAGAGGGGGGTGTGAGCTGGGAGCAGGGCAGTGAAATGGCAGGGGTCCAAGCAACATGGAGGTGATTTGTTTGTAGCCACCCCTTACAGGATTAAGGTGTCTGGCAGTAGATAGATAGAAGTTAGTTACATGTTAAGTTAGTTTATATATGTTGTTAAGTTAGTTTATATATGGTGTTAAGTTAGGTTTGAAGTTATGTTTTGCAAGAGTTAGGATTGGTGGTGCTGGAATGCGTGTCCCATTTCACTGGTGCTGCTGTTGGTGGTTGGTTAGGTAGTAGATGGGTGGCAACCATCGTCCCTGGGAGGCACTACCATGGGAGTGGTGTGGGGGCAGTATCCTGGTACCTGGCCTTGCACAACACTCTCAGGCGGGGAACTCAGCCACATTTACACAGCAGTCAGAGTCCAGGATCAGACTGCTACACATACACATCTCTTGTACATAACTAAAGTCTATTCACTGGGGTGGGTTGAATATGTTAGCCTTGCACAGCACTCTCAGGCGGGGAACTCAGCCACATTTAAACAGTAGTCATAGTCAGGGGTGAGACTACGCTTAGGAATCAGCTAATCTGAAAGGGGTGAGGGATGTTTGTCAGGTTAAACACACTATAGTTATGCCAGCTAGAAGAGGTTAGGGATCATTATCAGGTTAAAATAAATGCACTACAGTTGATTGGAATAGGCCATGAACTAAGCTGAAAGGGGTTAGGGATCTTTACCAGGTTATAATAAATGCAATACAGTTGATTAGGCCATGAACTAAGCTGAAAGGGGTTAGGGATCATTGCCAGGTTAAACACACTATAGAGTCAACAAGTGTAGAATGGCTGACGTGTGTGTGTGTAGCCAAGACCTTCAAAATCATATATGTAATGTTGTTGAACGTTTGCCCAGTTTTGTGTGTAATCATGTCTTGTGTTTGGTGCCTACTTCCTTCATCCCTTAGGTGGAAATTTGCATGATGATGATGATGATGATGATGATGATGATGATTTCTTTTGTATTGTTATGATAGTTCTCATTTTTTTTGGCCCTGGGTCCTGTCTTACCCAGTCTTCTGTGTGGGAATTAGGGTTACGATGATGAAATAATTTGTGTTTGTGAGAGAGAGAGAGAGAGAGAGAGAGAGAGAGAGAGAGAGCAGTACAGTGCAATTCCCAAAATCCGAAATTCAAATATCCAAAAAATACCAGTTTTCCAAAAGGTTCTAGGAAGAGTCATTGTGCCAAAAAATTTCATGACAACATATTTGCCGCCAGAAAATGTCCAGGTCTAGTTTCCAGGGTCACTGTACAGTCATGTAAGGCGGCTCAGACTGGACTGGCATGAACCGTGTACAGTACGTGATTCAGTAATTTTTTGCTCTGTGGGTTTATTCCCATGGATGAGAGAGAGAGAGAGAAAGAGAGAGTGATTGAGTGAGAGAGAGAGAGAAGGGAAAAAAAAGGTGTTTGTTGTTGAATTTTCCCACCTGGCCATCAAAACCGTGATTATGGACTAAATTAAAGACTGGGTACAATTATTTTTCAAAGGAGTACAAGCAGGTGTGTGTCCAGACTTATAACTGATGGCAAAGATAGGCAATTCCAGGCACCTCTTTATCCTAACTATTTCGGATTTTGGGAATTGCACTGTATGGGGGGGTATAAAATGATTAACCTGGGGAAAGCCACATCCAGAGCATTATTCTTCCCTTAATCCTTCACTGGGTATTGGTTCTGCCCTCAAGGTTCACATTTACCTTTTCTCCTTCAGTAATATCAGGAGAGTAAGATTGGTATAGGAAAATGTAGAGCTTCATAACATTCCTCCTTAAAGAGCAACATAACATTTTTCCTTCAATAAAAGTCCTCAGGAGTTAACTTGACAAAATATCAAAGGTCAGCCAGATACAACAAAAGATTAAACTAAACCAATAAGGTCAGGAGTTAAGCAGTGCAAAAAATACCTGGGTTAAATCATATTGAATATTAAGATTAAATTTGTCCCTGTAGTTAAGAGTCGTTGGGTGTTAAATAGAAAGAACTACCCAAGTTAAACCACAGCCATAGAAGAATTAATAGTATTGTTAACACTTTGACTCCATACAGCTTCTCTGTTGAATAAAATCATGAGGACACAACCAAAACATAGTAATGGAACTAAATTATACCATGGCTGTTGAACTGCTAAGAATTTTGTTTCAGAATAAAATTGCCAGGAAGTAATCCACAGTTGATACAAAGTCAGACAGATGATGTAAAGGAATTGTTAACATTTTACCTGCCATATACAGGCTGGCTCATATTTAACACTGCACAATCCACTCTGGTGGCCAGTTTCTCTTGTGTTGGCATGGCTAAGTGTTATCAGCATCTACACTGTCTACTTTGCATCATTAATTTCTTACTCCCAGAGCCACACCCACACCAGCAGGCTGAGCTATCCCCTTAACACAAGATATTGCCACATGCTTTTCTGGTGGAGTGCTTTATATGGGTCATCCTGTATATAACAATTATTTTAACTCTATACCATATATTTCTTCACAATAAAAATGTCATAATTTAATGGGAACCAAATACCCAGTGAGGGGTTGGGGGGGGGAGGGAAGAATGTACCTGGATGTGGTTCTTTACATGTACACCTCATGAGATGTTTAGTACAATTATATGTAATGTTTATGCAGTCAGAGCCTTATAGTTAAAACAGTGTGTGTCAGGGTATCTGATCCCCAATTTTGATCACTTGTCTATCCATCTATCTATTGCCAGATGCCCCAATCCTGTAAGGGGTGGCCACAAACAAATCGCCTCCATGTCGTCCTGTCCAATGCCATTTCACTGCCCTTCTCCCAGCCCACACCCCCCTCTCTCATATACCTGTCCACTCCATCACTTGTACACTTGTAAATGTTAAATGTGATCAGCGTGCATCCCAGAGTATGTACAGTAGTCAGCAGTGATATGAGAAGGACAGGTATGGGAAATTATCATAGGAATAGGTCCTTGTCCCTAACCTGGCACACTCGGTTTTAATTATATGGCTGTAAGTCCTCTTTATAGGTCTGGGATGTGTGTGGGGAAATTATTATCACTACAGTTACAAATAATAATAATAATAATAATAGTAATAATAATAATAATAATAATAATAATAATAATAATAGTAAGAGAAATAAAACAATGATGAGACATGCTATGTTTTATAACTGACGAGTGGGAGAAGATTCTGAATGATATTAAAAACAAAAAATCATGCAGTCCTTTAGTGCCTCTTTTGGAACATAGGGGCCCAAGGCTAGTCTGCTTATTTCTGCACAGTCCAAACATTAAGGGGACGGTGGTCATTTATAAAAAGCTGATTTCCCAGTTTCCCCCAGTGTGCAGTCTCAGATGTATTGAAAAGGCAGTCATATTATGGATCACCCCCGTGTGATTAAAGACTTATGTCTGATACAAGAAAAATGTTTATAATTTACAATGCATCCCTGACTTATAAAGTTCTAATATTTTGGAGAGCGTCTCTTGTATTTTATAAAAAGTTGCAATACTGTATTTTTGTACATCCCTGTCTCGTATGGGAAAATTTTGACAATTTGGAAAGCATCCCTGACCTATAAGAGGACTGACTGACTGAATTATATAAATAAGTTCTATATTATTGCTTAGTATGTTGATTCACAGCAGATTTATGATCAATTTCTTGCCGTAGCTGTGATTTCTTTTTTTCAGGCCGGATAAGAAGAGGAGAGAGCAGAATATATCCTATGTTTCTCAGTTACGAGAAGAAGTAGATCATAAGTGTTTGTGAATCCCTTGTAAGATTTTAACCCTTAACCCCTTGTACCCCTTGAGGGTTACATTAGAATAGCTTAAACTGAGGTTCTGTTGAGCTGCTTAAGTTAAATAGGTTCTTGGAGGGAATAGTTTTCAGGGCTTCTAGCCTTTGGTACCATTTGCCTTGCATTAAAAAAAGAAAAAGTGAATTCACTATCCATCGGCTGTGGATTAACCCAAGCAGTGCGAGGGCGCTGTCGTACTGAAAGGGTTAAATAAATCAGTTAGCCTTAAACTTGGTAATTCATTCCTTGAGGTCACAAGAGAATTTCCACCAAAGCCCTTCAATAATTATTAATTGATTTTCCTTGAGGCAGTCATTGTACCTTGTGACTCTCACTTTCTAATCAGTTTTGGGGCCAGAGCATAATCTGATAATGGTTGAGTAAATATGATATAGGCCATAATTTTTTCTGGAGTTCTGGTACCCCAAAATTGCCACTGCAACCCAGCGTAAAACCTCCAGTATTTAAAGTACATAAAATAATCAGTTTTTAGTTGTCTCTATACTTAAAGCTCAGTCTGGTTTACCTCAAAGCTTGTGTGTGGTTTGGGATTCTGGCTCCAAGGGTGAAGGGGTTAAGGGTTAAAATCTAAACATCTCATGAGGTGTTAGCCTTTATGTAACTTTCTACTGCTCTGTGTGCATGGTGACTGAAAGTTCAATAAAGTGTGTGCATGGAATTTTTATGAAATGAAGAAAATGTGCAAAGAACTGCTAATACTATCATCCTGACCCTGGTGGTATTAGTTGAAGTCCCAGATTCAACTGAACATGAACATGGTAGACTGCAGGCTGAAGGTGCCCTCATCTTGCAGTCACCAGTCACCTTTTGGGGACAGTGAGAAAGTTGAGAGACGTTTTTCTAACCAGGCAGCTCCACTTCCTGTTTATATAAGTGGCATTGCTTGAAGGCATCCGTCGTCAGCATCATTCTGATCCTAATTCCCACATATAAAGGCTGAGGTAAGTTTGAGAGACTGGGTAATTAAAAGTAAATATAAAAAGTAAGACCTATCAGTGGCATGTTCAGTGAAATGGACCACACACATTCACACACCATTCTAGCCATCAGTTCTCTGTAGAACTAGCAACCTAACCACCCAAAAAGTCCATTTCTCGTGCAACCATCATCTAAATCCCAATTCCCACTTATGTTGAGGTGAGGTAGTGTACAGAAACTTTATCAACAGCATGCTCAATGAGCTCAATGAAATGGGCCACACACACTCGTTCAAAGACCATTCAATACTCCAGAAACCCCAGTTATAATCAGAGAACATAAAAAGGTTGACCTAGCAGAGTACTGTAATGACCTGTGGAATGGGCCACACAGCAAATCCTGGTTGTGTAAGTCCAGTGAGCCTCAGTTCTGGAGTGGGAGCAAGTCTCCTCAGTTACTATAGCCAGTTTATTTTAATCTGAAGGAACTGGGCCTTTCCCACAGCTCTTCATACTAAGTTTTTTGTGTGAAATCCATTGAGCATAGAGTTGGAGGTAGGAATGAGTCTCTGTGGTTACTACTGAAATGCCTGGCCATCTTGAAGGGAGTGATGTCAGACTAGAGCAAGTACTTCGTAGGGAGTTATGCTGCTCAACACCACAACACACTCGGATCAATCAGTCCCCTTCTTACATCACACTTTATCCTCACTTTAATGCATTTCCTCACACTACATCACACTTAGTCACCTCATGCAACTCATTCTCACAACACAGAGTACAACAAAAAGATATCGAGGAGGGTCATACTCAAGTCGTGTCTTAAGTAGGTTAGGAAGAGTACTTGGGTAATAGCAGTTGATAGGGCCTTTTTTTATTTCTGTTCATATAATCTCTCTCAAGCTGAATCAGAAATGCATGGAAGTAGCATGAATAGAATATCAGATATAAAGTGTCAGCACAAAGACCCAAAGATAGTACAGTATTAGCTTGTACTGCAGTTTTAACCACTTGACTCCAGTGGCAAACTTATCATTTTATTCTCGCTACTTTCAGACAGTGTTATTTAGCATGGGAGAGTTTTTGAACTTGAAGGGTCGCACAGCATTCATGAAACTGTTAAGTAGAAGAACTGAGTAAAGTTGCTTGGAGTGACTGAAGTGCAGGGTTTACATATAGCCATCATTAAGTATTCTACCTTCAGACAATGTAATTCAGTAAGGGAGAGAGACTTGAGAGGCTACAAATACTCTTTATTAACTAATACAGTAGGAGAGAAAAGTTAAATCAAATCATTGGAGGCAGCAGGAATAAACTTTAATGTCAATAGTGAAGGGATTGAATTTGTGTGTTAGGTGTATCTTAGAATATAAGAGCTTTATATCGTACACATTGAGCTCATATTTTTACCATTAGAGTCTTTACAGAATGACTGAAACAGTTCATTAGTGATTATTATATGATACTTCATCTGTGTATCATAATACTAGGTTCACATCAACTTGGGAGAGGTGTCTGACCTCATTGGCAGAATAAGACAGTGCTGTAGTTCTACATCCCTCCCATGAAACGTTGTGAGTAGTTTTATATGCTAATTTTAATCTCAAGTAACAGCTTGGCATTAAAGATGGAGAGATGCCAGTTTTAAGCCTAGTTAGAATGGATAGACTGTAGGGTTTTGAGTATATTCAAATGTGGATTGGAGTCAGCCTTTCGACCTTACCATTTTTAAGTCTCAGTTGGAATTTCTTCATTCTCAAAGTTCTTAGAGGGTACGACCATTGAATGCTGTTTCCTTTGCGGTTTATGTTTTTGTACTCGTATTAGAAAAGTTCCATTAAAGAATTTGCATCATGTATCTTTAGTTTCTGTGTCATTCTGTGTTCTAGCAGTGTGAAATGTAAAGCTGATATGTTAAAGTCCTGCCGTTGGATAATATGGTATTATTCTAAGTATGGCAGGACCTTAAGTTTTTAATGTATGTACTTGCCAGAGGTTGTTCTACCAGGAAGTGGCCTCGTCATCTGTCTTATTATTCCACTATATGGTGTCTTAATCTTTGATCCTTTCAGGTCTTGTTTCATTCACTTTGTCTTTTTATTTCTCTCTCCCTCTGTATAAATATGTTTCTCTCTTCCTCTGTATACATATTTCGACATTCCTGTGTGTGTTGATTCATATGTTTCTTTTTCCTCTGTATATTGTTATATTGTCATATGTTTCTGTATCATCACTCTCTGTTCCACTGTATCCTGTCACATGTTTTTATCTCATCTCCCTATCTTCCTTTGTACATTCTGTCATGTGTCTTTCTCCTGTACAGTGTATTCTGTTGTATGTTTCTGTCTCTCCTCTCTCTCTTTCTCTGTATATTCTGTTGTATGCTTCTATCTCCTCTCTCTCTTCCTCTGTATATATTGTCAGATGTTTCTCTTCTGTATATTCTGTCGTATGTTTCTATCCCTTCACTTTCTTTTCCTCTGTACAGGATAATTCCATCACATGTTTCTCCTCTTTCTCTCTCTTCCTCTATATATTCTGTTATATGCTTCTCTCTCCTCTCTCTCTCTTCCTCTGTATTTTCTATCATGTGTTCCTCTGTCTCTTTCTCTTCCTCTTTATGTTCTGTCATATGTTTCTTCCCTCTCTCTCTCTCCCATACTATCATCATAGGTGTAACTACTAGGGAAGTAAAAGTCCTAAGTACAACAGTATACATTTATTATAAACAAGTTTATATATACATGTACAATGTGCTCACCCTTGTGAGTGAAGGGACATACAAGCCTAATAAATATAAACAAACAATTACCTGGTTTGAAGTCCTGTGTGTGTAGAATCTGAAATAAAATAGTTACCCCTGAAAAAGAAATATAATAGTTACCCCTGAAATATAAGAGAAAACGTATTAGTTGAAGGAACTCATTCACACTGATGTGCAGGGGTGGGGTAGCCTGGCCAGCTCCAGCTGCACCTCCACCAGGGTGTCTGACCCAGTCACTCACCCCAGCCAGCAGGGTGGAGCCCAGTGAGTGGAGGGTGTGGTGGCTGGCAGTAGCTGCTGCTACTGCCAGCCACCACACCCTCCACTCACTGGGCTTCACCACAGCACAGATAGTGGTGGTGGTGGTGGTGGGAGTGTGAGTGTATGTTTGGATGTATGTGTGTGTGGCTCAGTTGCCACACACACATACATCTAGAACACTCACACTCCCACCACCACCACCACCACCACCATCTTGGCTGGGGTGAGTGACTGGGTCAGACACCCTGGTGGAAGTGTTGGGCCGGGGGGGGTAAACCCACTGGAGCTGGCCAGGCGGGGGAAGGGAAAGGCGGTAAAGCTGGGAGGAGGAGAGAGAAGCAATGGGTTGGGGCCGAGATGGGGAAACAGATTGCCCCGCCGGCAAGGCCAACCCCGTATAATCCCGTTAGGGATTGGGTAATCTGGCCCTATCTAAACCCCTGCCCACCCTTCCCTCCCCTCCTCCCAGCCCTTCCCCTTCCCCCACCACCCCTGCACATCATGGCTCATATTCCCACTGGTTAAGGACACTCCCTACCACCTCACCCTTGCCAGATTATTTATACATATTGACAACAGTGTAATATGCAAAATAAACCATAAGGGAAGAGGTGGTAGTGAGGCCTTAAGCCAATGAGAATACAAGCCACAACCACACACACACACACACACAGAAGGAGAGAAAGGAAGAGGGTAGAGGGAAGGTTGGTGACTCCTGGGCAGCCACTGCTGGGATGTTAGGTTGGCCCCCAGTTGGAAAGAGGAAGGAGAGATGGAGGGAAGGAAGAAGGTAAGGATGAAGGATGGGAAAGGAAGGATTGGGAAGGACTGAGGGAGAGGATGAAGTCTGCAGCCATCTGAAAAGAAAAGAGAAACTGATAGTACAAATGTTGAAACAGTGTAAAGTTACCCCTTCAGCCTATGTTGTGTCATTTTTTTATTCCTGCTAGCCACAGACTTAGTTTAGGAATTATGCCACTCCTACAATCTTAGAGTTGTGGTTGCATGACAGTGAGTTATGGGGTACAACTGTCTTCTTGGTTACTAGTCAAATTTACCCTCCACTCTTGACTACACCTGGCCATCAACCTGACCGAAAGGGCTTAGGGGTCTTTGGTGAAAACACAGTGACTACAGATAAGCTACAGCCCTCACTAATCCTCTCATTATCAGAAGTCTCCCTTAAGCTGAATCAAATCATCCTGTGGTACCAAGAGTAAGACTTTATCTGGGGTGAAGTAAGCAACTAACATCAATATAATTATAAAGCTCGTACTCTAATCCTAACCCAATATCACAAGTATGAGGAATGGAAAGATGCAACACAATGTTCTAGGTGACAGAGGAGACTTTATAACACCTGTTCCTTAGCTATTTATTATCCCTAATATACCTTAACATTCTCCTGTATGCTATTTATGTCATCTTAATATCAATGTACTTTGCTTCAATAACATATAAGATGATACTGAGGTATAATATGTTAGACAAACTGCTAGAGAAGAAGTGTTAAGACATCCACAAAGCCACTCAGAATATAACCTACAGTCCTATGATATAACTGGTAATGACTCATGAGACTTGGGGGATAAGAGTGTATGAGGATGGTATGATGTTGAAACTGTTGGTAGAATGACATGGGGAAGATGCCTGTTGGTCTACTAAAGCTCATGGGCCAGAATGAACTGTGGCTTACATATGGTTCAAATTGTATAGATGACTGGAGATTATTATATCACATACAATGCTACCAGGGGCATACGTCAGTCTCTATCTATCTACCTATAGCCAGACACCTTAATACCAAAAGGGGTGGCCACAAAGAAATTGCCTCCATGTTGCCCTGTCCCCTGTCATTTCTCTGTCCTCCCCCCAGCTCACACCTCCCACTCTCATACACCTCTCCACTCAGTCTCCTACCCTAAAATGTTCTGGACCATTGCAACTTAGTCTTATGCCCCTGTGCTCTGAAAACAACTTGGGATGGGCAGTTCTTCATACCTCATGACTTGAACCTTACCAGCTTAGCTAACTTGGCCTAAAACTGCCATTAATCCATCTTGAATACTTAGTTAAAACACTTTATTAACACTAGAATATGATGCTAGTTACCAAAATGTGTTACAAAAAGAAGCCAGAACCACAACATTATCTGATTCTGCCAATGAACCAGCCAAACTAAGCCAAGAAAGGACTAAAACCTGGATTAAGTTAAGATCAGAGAGCTACAGTCACCACCCCACTCCACACCAAACACTCCTCTCCACCCACACCACCCGTTGTTTCCTTCCTCACCTCTGAACCTGCATCTTACTGCCCTACCTACAACACTCATCTCCATAGCCTATACTTCCCCTGCTACAGTCCACATTTCACAGCCTAGCATTGGGCACCTGCTCTTCTGTAAAGGGTTGGATAATAGATGGGTGGTAGCAAGAATAAAACAATACTGATGTCCTGACTAAGCAGCCCCATCTAGGGACCCTGCACTAACCAGGTGAGGTAATAAAGGGTTAAATGATAGATGGACTGCCTAACCCCAGGGGACACACATGATGGGACGGTAGCAGGTTGAATGACGCATGGATCGCCTAGCTCAGGGCCCTTAAACTCATGATGGGGAAGTAAAGAGTTGAATGATGGATGGATGGCCTAGCTTAGGGTCCCCCTTCACTCCTGGTGAGGCACTCAGGAGCTGAATGATAGATGGGTGGTGGCAAAACCTGATGTCCTGATTCAATAGTCTAGCTTCAGACTCCTACATTCTTCATGGTATGATGGATGGATGGCCTAGTCTCAGCCTCCTGCACTCCTGAAGGGACAATAAAGGACTGGATGATACACAAATGGCCTCACCTCGGCCCCCTACACTACTAATGGATTGGACGATGATTGGATGGTGAAAAGAATAAAACAGAAATGACATCCTCAGGCTGAAGAGGTAAATGCCTAGCCCTTTCTGTTGTCAAAAACTGGGCAAATATGACTGTGTAAATCAGATTATCAAAAAATTTATGTATCGTACTATATTACTGAAGAAAAACTGGAAGCAACCTAACAATGCTGCCAAAACATGGGTGCTCAACCTTTTTAGCCAAATGGACCAACTTCCTATTCAAACAGACTTGGTGGGAACTTCCTACTCAAACAGACTTGGTGGGAACTTTGTATTCAGACAGACTTGGTGGGAACTTCCTATATAAACAGACTTGGTGGGAACTTCCTATATAAACAGACTTGGTGGCAACTTTGTATTCAGACAGACTTGGTGGCAACTTCCTATATAAACAGACTTGGTGGCAACTTTGTATTCAGACAGACTTGGTGGCAACTTCCTATATAAACAGACTTGGTGGCAACTTTGTATTCAGACAGACTTGGTGGGAACTTCCTATATAAACAGACTTGGTGGGAGGTTCATATTCAAACTTGGTGGGAATTTCTTATTAAAACAGCCTTGGCAGACTGCACTGCTGCTGTCAACTTTACCCATAATTATACTGGTACAAGTAATTCCATTGTACAGGTGATAACGAGGCACTTCTTATGGTGGCATGAATAAAATCAGGCAGTTCTGATGCCCACTTGTATGAATGTCCCTCAGTTCCCTTCCAGACCCCTTAAAGAGGGATGATGAACTGCAGGAAGGGGTAAACTCCAGCCTGCAGTCCACTGAGTTCATGTTCAAATGAGCCTGGGGCCACAACAACAACAACAACAGTACAGATTAATATTCAAGTGCTGGTGACTCCAAACCAATATATGATGCAGCATTTTTCACTTGGAGGGACCTGAACATATTCTTCCAACGGATCCAACATGACTGATTGAGCACCCATTCTAAATAATCCTATTTGGCATAAGACAGTACAGGGGTATACAGTATATATGTATGTATATATGTATGTATGTATGTATGCATGTAAAGTATATATGCATGTATGCATGCATGTATCATTTCATTTTGTTTATAAAGGCTCCAACACACTTGCATGTATCGGCCTTGGTCACCTAAAGGTGGCTATCCATGCTGCCTGATCAGTGGCAGCTTCCCTATTGAGTCCCTTATTCCTGAGGTCACACTCTATGACCTCATCCCCGGTCTTTTGGTCTGCCTCTCGCAACCCTACCCCCAACGTTAACACTTCTCACTTTCTGCACAAAATTGTCATCCCCGATCCTCTCCACATGCCCAAACCATCTCAATTTACCCCTCCTCATCACACCACCAATACACTCCAGCCCCATCCTTCCTCTTAACTCATCCATCATAAACCTACCCCCCAAGGCCTCACATTAAAGGATGCACTGCACATCCACCTAATTACTGTCACTTCTGTATGTTAGAGCCTGCAGATATCCTCCTACTTTACTGCCCAAGTCTCACTACCATACAGCATTATGCACCTAACACATGCATAAATGAACTGAAGTATGTATGTATGTATGTATGTATGTATGTATGTATGTATGTATGTATGTATGTATGTATGTATGTATGTAATGTATGTATGTATGTATGCAAATCAACTGTGGAAGGCAGCCTAAAGTGCTTAAATTCAGGTGAAGTCCTTTTCCATTAACTCTTGCAGCTAAGAAACAATTTTATTCAGCAGAGGAGAGGCACTGTTTATTGATGGGTTTTATTACTGCTATACTGTTAGTGAGGGATGCCTTCATGGGGTGGCACTGATATGGCTGGGTAACTGCACAGACTGGTTATACAAATGTCCCTCAAATCCCTCCCTGAAAGAAGGTTGGTGGACTGCAGGAAAAAGGAAACTTCAGCCTGCAGTCCACTAGGTCCACATTCAGATGAGCCTGGGGTTGCATGAATTACTACCAGTACTATTATGAATGCATCTAACCCCTTCATTTTAAATACTCTCTCTCAAGCTGAATAAAATCATGTAAAGGCAGCAAGTATAGATTAAAAAGGGCTTCCCCAGAATCAACGGCTTAATCTTAAACACAACAAAAGCAAGAGACTCTCACCTTGTACGTCCCTTCAAGCACTGAAATATATGGGTGAGCACATATTACATGATGACCCCTTAACAACTCAAAACATTAATGCTACTGAATTTAAAGCATAGATCAATGAGGGCAGTTGTTAAGGGGTTAAAAAATATATACAGAAAAAATCCATCACATTTCCCAAACAATCAGTCCTCATTATAACTTATGGCTGAATTCAGAAACATCACAAATTTTCCATGTAACACTTACTGTAATTTGAGGAGAAAACGGCCAAACAGCTCTATAGATACCAATGCAATGCAAATTTTACAGGTCAGTTCTTCTTATTCTGGACTTCATTAAAAAAAAAAAGGAAAAACAAACAAACATTAAAAAGCCAGCAAACTCTCATCCCTTTTCTGTCCAACTCTCTAATGCAAGAGTTAACTGTTACTCCCAGTCTTTCATTTATGCAACAGGTCAGCTCTGGAACTGTCTCCCTCTGTCTGTATTTCCTGCTGCCTATGATCTCCAGTCTTTCAAACGCAGTGTGTCCAGGCATCTCAAAATGATCGGATCTTGAATTTGGCTCTCTATTGTATTTTGTTTTTCTCTTGGAGGGAACTGTTACTGCGGGCTCATGGTCTTTGGTTCCTTCTTCCTCGCATTAAAAAACATAATTCTGTGCTGCTGGAGTGAATAGGGGAAAAATTGACCAAAGCATGACACCTTTTTAGCTGCAACTGGTAATCTGTACAGTAGGTGGTAAACTGCCATATTGCTTTCATAGGTAGCAAAGCAAATCTAAAGACTCAATTCTTTTATAAATTAAAAATTAATCTTGACTTAATGGCAACAAAAAATCAAAATTAAACCCTGGGCTGTTCCCAAATATAATAAACTTGATGCATACATTTGGCACATCAGTTTTTGGTTCATTGCCCAATTAGTATTTTATGTAGCAATGGAACTTTTTTTCTAAGGCAATATTTCAACAAGTTAATAAAGATTTCATGGCAACTATAAATGATATATATGTGACTTATAATGAGGACTTAAAGTAATGCTGCAGGCTGTCAAATTATTTATTGGTGCAATTACTTGCCTGTGATTGATAGGTCTGCTTGACTAGACAGACTGGGATTACTCAACAACAACTATACACATTTACAAGGAATAAAAACAAAGGTACAGCTTGGACTGTATGAGGGAGGGAATGCCTTCATGTAGTGGCACTGATATACATGGGCAGCACCACTGCCCTCATTATACAAACATCCTTCAACTCCCTCCATATCCCCCAAAGAGCATAGTGGATTGCAAGGGAAGAGCAATTTTAGTCTGAAGTCCACAAGGTTTGGGTTAATGACCCAGAGGCCATAACAACAGAGTAGCTTGAGCCTGCAGCATTAAGAAGCATGAGAAAAATAAATAATAATAATAATAATAAATGTAGAATGGACGGTATCTTGAAATAGTGGTCCATGGAGTGCAGATGCTATGAGGAGATGATGCTGAGATGATGCTTGCAGTGAAGGGAGGCAGAATAGATGAAGCTTGTTGTGGTGGTGACACTTCCCAAACTGCTTATTACCTGAAAATATGAAAGACGCACCATTAGACATAAATAAGGTACCAGCAAACACTAAAATCCATAAACCTTTACATATACAGGTGTCAAATTCTGGGATGGAATGTATTATGTCCTTGTTATTTGTCAGCTTTACTCATCATCCTTGGTGGTGGGGAGCATGGCCTTCATGTGGTGCTAACACTATAACTTCCTCCCTATCCCCCACAAGGCAGATGGTGAACTATCAAAGGGCAGCTGCCTGGATATATAAATGTCGTTCAGTTCCTTCCATATCCCATAAAAGTAAGATGGTGGACTGCAGGAGGGGAGCAACTTCAGCCTTCAGTCCACATGATTCACACTTCAAATGAACCTGGGGCCATGGCTACTACTCTTTGAGGAAACTACAAAAAATAAAGTTTTAAATATGTCACAAATGTCACCACATAAAGATGAGTAAGTTTACCAAATATTCAAGAAACACTGGCTATCACAGTCCAAGCTGAGACTCACACTGTTACAAATCTCTCAATATATCCCAGATTTCTTTTGTCCCAACAATTTCCAGCAACTGGTGGACAGTAAAATTACCTGGTTCTGATATTTAGTATAGCTTCCAGTCCACAGAAACATCAGCTGTATCATGGCCACCCTAAATTTGTCTGTCTGTATATACATATGTATGTATGTATGTACGTAGCAACTGTTGTAATTAGCTAGCTGGTTTTGGCATATAGTTTAGCTTCCAGTCCAAAGAAAGCATTAGCTGAATCATGGCCAACCCCAGTACAGGGATTCCTTCAGTGGATGCATGGCATTGAATTACAGGTCTCCCTCGTTTTACGATTGGTATGCGTTCCTAGAAAGGCAATCGTAAACTGAAATATCGTAAAGCGAAATTAAGGTTTAATGGGAAAAATAGGGATGCGTTCCTGGACTCGTGTATAAGGAACCCAAGACCCATACAAGTGATCTAATATGCAGTAATAATGATGATGTTTTATGTATTGTAGAGTCGTGCTTGTCTCCCCAGCTTTCTTAATGTTGACAGCATGCTTTATAACAGTTGATACAGTCGACTGTGTAAGACTCATGGAACGAGCGATGGAGTTTGCCCCTCACCTGCTTCGTGCCGCTTCACAATATTAAGCTTAGACTCCAGGGTTAAGGACGTTCTTGCTTTCTTTGGCTTCATATCACCAGCACCAGATGTTGCAGGGCGTTTACAAGACATCACGGTGGTGGCACTAGGGATGCAAAATATGAAGAACAGGAGAAATAGTAATATCATGGGCACTGACGCACACAGACGCACAGAGGTTGTATGTTGAATGAGTATGCGGGTGAGACTGGCAAAAGTGCAGGAAACTGTGTGGGCGGGGCGGGTATGCCACTCAACTCTCAGCTGATCTGCCTGTGAGCGCGGGATTTTCACATGCCCAATCATAAATGCGAGGGAGCTCAATCGTAAAATGAACACTTGGTACTAAAGAAGAAGGATCGTAAACGCGAAACATCATAAAACAATACAGCGTAAAACGAGGGAGACCTGTATATATGTATATGTTGACTATCAAAGTTCCATTCTAGAATGAGAAGAAGAAGTACAGCATAGATGATGATGATGATGATGATGATGATAAAGTTCCACTGATATCCAAAAAGCTAACCTGCTGGCTTTCCCTAATTTACAGTATTAGTTATATGGAGAATAACCTGCAATAGCCTATTTAAACCAAGGGGAAATGCCTGTATGTGAATAAAATCACCTGGAGGTAGTTACTATGAATAAAAGTTTGAAGATATCACTGCACTAAGTTTAGAACACAATATCTTACATAAAAACTGCCTACCAGAGTACCAATGGTTCCTGAAAGGTTGGTTTGCTACTTTATCCTGATTTACACTACCACTCACTACTGCTGCCTACTTCTTCCTTCACCATTATCAGTCTTTTTCAGTGTACCCTCTACTCTTCCTGTTTCTCCCATCCTTCCTATTGCTTTTCAGTTGTACCCTTCTTTTCACCTCAGGTGGCTATACACAGTGTGACAAGCCTAAAGGTTTCCTGTACATTTACAATGCTGGGTGGTAACCATACATAACGGGAACATGTGGAGCCTACTATGGTGCCCTTTTAACTGGCTGGAGACACAACTGTGGTTTTCATCTGGGAACCAAACCACACTTGCCTGTGCCTCACTGTGGTGAGGTGGTGTCTACCACAATGGAACACTGGTTCACTGTACAGAACAACCTTGCAGGGGCAGTTGCTTGCTGGTGGATGATGGGTCTGCTTGGCCAGACACACCAAGGATAATTAGCAAGAACAACTGTACCAGTTATATGGCAGGAAAATAATAAGATAACCTAGTAAGACCAAGGTTAATTAGCAAGAACAACTGTACCAGTTATATGGCAGGAAAATAATAAGATAACCTAGTAAGACCAAGGGGTATTTCCCCTATGTGAATTACATCACCAGTTTAGTCAGAATGTGATGTGGGATGAAGGCCAACTGTACCTAATAATCACAAGCTGCCACTTGATGACCACCAATATTCCAAGACTTCCACTGCATTATTTAGGGGTTTTGAGCCGGTGTAGGTTTATATCCAAGGGGTGGTTGGGGTTTATTGCTCAACTAATGCTACTCAGGGATGAGTGGAGCTGGTCACTCTCATCTTAAATGTCAGGAACAACTTGCCTAACCCCGGACTCCTACGCTCCTCATGGAGCAACACAGGATTAGATGATGATGATGATGACTAAGCAAAGAACCCATCATCATCATCATCATCATCATCATCATCATCATCAATCATCATCATCATCATTATCATCATCATCATCATCATCATCATCATCATCATCCTGATCTCCTTACCTGCCAGCAGTGTTGGATGGATGTACACTATAAATGTGGAAGCCAAACTGTATTTTGTTCTGCTCATGGCTTTTCACTCTGCTCACTCTACAATGCCCTGGAAAGCAAAAAATACATGTTACACTCTCTTCACAATGTTATGGAAGGCAAAAGTTAAAACTAATAAAAATAATAGTACCAGTAATAATAATAATAATAATAATAATAATAATAATAATAATACAGTAAGCCCTCACTATAACGGACTAATTGGGGCCCAAACCTTTCTGAAAAACGCAAAATTCCGATAGAAGTGACATCTGGACTTCCCCCTGCTAATCCGGACTTTTTCCGATATATCAGACATTAGTCCGGATTTCACCAATGGTTTTCAAACTGTTTTGACTACCACTGCAGTACTGTACTGTGTTATAACTTCACTACATTAATCAAATGGTATAATATATATAATAATACTGTACTGTACACTGATAAACATTAATCCAATGGTATAATATATATAATAATACAGTACTGTACTGTACACTGATAAACATGTCTTTTATTTACCTCATTGTGGTGAACATAGCAGAAGTGGTCAGGCAGTCCGGACTGCTTCTGGTTTTATCAGACTTTTTCCGATATATAGGAATTTAGTCCAGCAGCTCCTCGAGTCTGTTAAAAGCAAATTCCAGTCTATTGAAGTCTGTTATATCGAGGTTATACTGTAATAATAATAATAACAATACAGTAATAATAATAATAATAATAATAATAATAATAATAATAATAATCTATCTATCTATCTATAGCCCGACGCCCTAATCCCGCAAAGGGTGGCCGCAGACAAAACGCCTCCAAGTCGCTCTGTCACCCACCATTTGACTACCCTCCCCCCAACTCACCCCCCCCTCCCTCATATACCTCTCAACTCCATCCCTCCACCTCATCCTCGGTAATAATAATAATAATTGTTTCATCTGTATCGTTTATAAAGGCTCCAGCCTGCTTGCATGTGTCAGCCTTGATCACTTAATGACGGCTCTCCATGCTGCTTGATCTCTAACAGCTTCTCTATTCAGCCTCTTATCTCTAACATCACACTCTATGGCCTCATCCCAGGTCTTTTGTGGTCTGCCTCTCACAACTCCACCCTCAACGTTTACACCTCACCCTACGCATCCAGTTGTCATCCTCCATTCTCTCCACATATCCAAACCATCTCCATCAACTCATTCTCATCACAACTCTAATATATCATCACCACCATCATCCAGACCTCCTTTCCCACCCTAGGGCAGGGAAGTAGCAACGTCCAGACAGCCAAAGTCTGTCCAATTCAATGGGCCTTGCTTCCAATCACTCATCATTCATGTCCTCATAATCCTGGCTAAAAAAAAAAAAAAAAATCACCAAGTTCTGTAGCTTCACATATAGCCTACCATACCTATCTAACAGAGCCAATCCAAACATTGTCACGTTAAGAAAGGGTACAACTTTGAAGGAGGGAGGAGACGAGGTAGGCCAAGAACAAGGTGGAGGGATATGGTGGATGAGCGTGTGGAGAAGAGAGGTACCAGGTATGGAAGTTGGTGAGGCTAAGGGACTGACAAGAGACTAAGCTGGCTGGATGAATGCTGTGTGCAGAAGTGCATGACCAGCAACACTAATACAATGAAGCTAAATAACACAGCTACCCTTGTGGCAGCTACAGTGACATACAAACACTTAAAATAATGAGGGAATCAGTAAAATGCAGTACATTCCACACCAACCTGGAAACTACAAAAACGACCTACTGTAATTCTCTTGTTACAGCTCAAATTTAAAAATGGAGTGACTACTTTTATGCCCTGTTAAAGTGAGCACTGAATAATGTGGTGTTCTTTATAGAGACTAAACTTAAATAGTTCACCATTTAGTTTATGCAATTTTAAGCAATTTCTCTTCTATACACATCCATCACAAATGTACTCTTTAGTACTGTACTTCATTATTAACAATGTGTGGGGTTGTCACTTGTACTTTCAGCCATTACCACATCTATGTTATAAGTCTGTTTGGGCTGGGATGGTTAGGTTAGGTTATTATAGTGCAGATGCAGTACAAGACAGAGACAGTAGCAGCAAAATCTCTCCTAAATTTATTTATATATTAAGTATATAAAAAAAAGCATTTGCAATGGACATCTACTGAAGAGAAAGTGCTTAGAACTACTTAATTTAGGTAATGAGCATATGAATTTTAAAGTCCATTAGTTGGGTGTAATTCCAAAAATTTATGGCTGCCGACTAATAACGAAAATTAACAAAATTCATAGTAACAGTGAGGCTTTTCCATCTACACTCTGTTCATTTTAACCAGGTATAATACTGCCATCTCTCCAGCTTGAATGCTAAACTCTAACATGGGATTAAACCTAGAACATGGTGCTAGTCATGAAGAAGTGCTGTGGGAAGGATGCACACTTGTACTATTTCTTACTGTCACTCTCACTCCATCACCTACATCTCATACTTAGTTTCCCTTTCCCCCTACCCCATTCCATCTCCCTCACATACACTCTCCTTGTCAGTCTCTCGTTCTACATCTCAAAGTATTTCTCCAGCTTCCTCGTAACCAAGAAATCTGCATAATTTCCATCTCTGGTCCAGCCTCCCCAGGCACCATCGGCCATATACACTTTTACAAACTATCTATGTATATTCTCACATGCCCAAATTAATCTATATTACCTAAAATTATCGCAACAATACACACCTTCAAAATGAAAGCCATCAGTGTCCAGAAAGTATAAAATTAACTTCAGAAGCGACGATTTCACGGACGCCATGTTGAGATGCTTGGCGTCTATACATTTATAAATATTTATTAGCTGGTTTCAATTGGAGAAAGTGCAGTGAAATAAATTATTTTCAGCTACTCTAACAAACTACTATAGTTACTTTTACATAGCCATTGAATTTATTTCATTTTACTTTATTGAATTCAATATTTCGTAAGGCGGATTTAACGCAGCTGATTGAAGTTGTTGTTGTTGTTTTTTACGGGATATTAATATAATACAAATCAGAAGAGTAATGACAAGGTTTATATACTCATAGAATGTATTAATTTATAATAATCACAAATCCTATCCAAATATTTTGCTAATAAACTATTTTCACTTCATATATATTTGCACACGAAAGCATTTTTAAAAGCATTATACCGTATAGATAATAATAACTGCTCCCGCCTTTTTTCCTTCCTTTCCTCCTTTCCGGACTCCTTCCCTCCTCCCAAGGGCGCCGGGAGTGTGGCGAGGATAAGAGGGCTCCCCTGATTTCTTAGTGGGGGGTGGGGGGAAATGAGGATTTTTTTTTTACCCCCATATATCGCCAAGAGCACTTGAGTACAATTAATCTGAGTATATATACCATGGGATGTTATTCTTCACGGAAGCATGATTATATAATCCGACCATTGAATGAACGAGGATATTTAAGTTTTTAGCCAACGGCCATGCCACGTTGAGTGCACCGTTTCCCATGCGATCAGCGAAGTTAAGCAACGTTGGGTCTGGTTAGTACTTGGATGGGTGACCGCCTTGGAACACCAGATGCTGTTGGCATCCCTACGTGTCAAGTGGGGTTGGTGGAGGATTAGTGCCCCTCCCTGTAAAACAGTTAACTCTAAGCCCTTGGCCACCCCGTCTGGGGTACATGGCGTCTGGCAATGAATGAATGAAAGGATAGTCATTATTTATGTGGCCACGACTTTCAAATAAACACAAGGGTGATATAAATGTTGCTTAATTACTTTCTACCTTAGCTCTGTTGCACCGTTCCCTCCGGTAACTCCTTCCATGGTGTGGCCAGATGAAAAAAGGTCCCCCAACTTGAATGTGCACTCCCCACACAATAATCTCTGCATTCCCCCCTCCCCTCATTCATTCTTTTTATGTATTTTTCCACAGAGGATGGAGAGTGAGAGACTAACTATTAGGCGAGAGTTTGTGGAAAGGGGGAGAGGGAGGAAGAGACCGAGGATGAGATGGAGGGATGGAGTAGACAGGTATATGACAAGGGGATGGAAGTTGCAGGAAGGGCAGTGAAATGGCAGGGGACAGGCCGGCATGGAGGCGATTTGTTGTGGCCACCCCATAACGGGATTAAGGCGTCTGGCTATGGATAGGTCGATTTTTCCACTTAGTTCTCCCAACATACCCTCTCTTACCAATGCACATAGAGTTTGACTTTTATATATATACTGAATCAGCAAATTCTATCTATTTATCTACAGGCAGACCCCAGAATCCCGTAAAGGGTGACCACAAACAAATTGCCTCCATGTCGCCCTGTCCCCTGCCATTTCGCTGCCCTCCCCCCAGCGTACACCCCTCTCTCATGATACCTCTCCACTCCATATATACTGCATATTGCACGATCTGGACTTTTAATCCACACTGGCTGTTCTTTTACCTCCCCAACCCCTATCCTGGAAACGTATCATCATCATCATCATCATCATCATCATCATCATCATCTACTCAGCGTCTAAGGGTGAATGAGGAATTCAAGGTACGGAAGAGTAACCTAGGCAGCCATGTTAGTTTCCATACTTGATGTAGTGCTGCCTACTTCTTCCTTAGCCTTTGTCATTCTTTTTCTGTGCCTGTCCTCCTCTCTTCCTATTTCTCCCATCTTTCCTGTCACTTTTTATTGCTTTTCTTTCCTTTACAGGTGGCTTAACATTGAGTGACAAGCCAAATGGTTTCCTGTAAGCCAAGAAACCATTTACAACACTGGGTGGTAACCATATAACCAAACCATACGTGCTCCCTACGTGTCAACAAGTGGGTTGGTGGAGTGTTAGTGCTCCTCCCTGTAAAACAAATAACTCAAAGTCAAATGGCCACCCCTTACGGGATTATGGTGTCCGGCAATAGATAGATAGATAGATAGTATTTAGAATTACATCGTATGGGAATGTGACCTAGGGAGCTATGTTAGTTTTAATGGGTGAATCAAGGGAGTTATGTTAGTTTTTATGGGTGAGTCAAAGAGCTATGTTAGTTTTATGGGTGAGTCAAGGGAGCTGTGTTAGTTTTTATGGGTGAGTCAAGGGAGCTATGTTAGTTTTTATGGGTGAGTCAAAAGAGCTATGTTAGAGTTAATGGGTGAGTCAAAGGAGCTATGTTAGTTTTTATGGGTGAGTCAAAGAGCTATGTTAGAGTTAATGGGTGAGTCAAAGGAGCTATGTTAGTTTTTATGGGTGAGTCAAAGGAGCTATGTTAGTTTTTATGGGTGAGTCAAAGGAGCTATGTTAGTTTTTATGGGTGAGTCAAAGGAGCTATGTTAGTTTTTATGGGTGAGTCAAAGAGCTATGTTAGTTTTTATGGGTGAGTCAAAGAGCTATGTTAGTTTTTATGGGTGAGTCAAAGAGCTATGTTAGTTTTAATGGGTGTACGAGATTTAAATGGTATATGACCTGGGAAGCTATGTTACACTGAATGAGTCTGTCAGAATTCCATAGTATTTACAAGTGATCTAGGAAGCTATGTTAAGTCCTTCACCCTCGCCTTGGATTCTGTCACTGAGTGGTTTAGCCCCGGGTTCCTATGCCCCTGCTGGGGGAAAATAGGATTGGATGGTGGATAGATGGATGGATGGATGGATGGATGGATAGATGGGTGGATGGATGGATGATGGATGGATGGATGGATGGATGATGGATGGATGATGGATGGATGGATGGATGATGGATGGATGGATGGATGATGTTGGATGGATGGATGGATGATGGATGGATGATGGATGGATGGATGGATGATGGATGGATGATGGATGGATGGATGGATGATGGATGGATGGATGGATGGATGGATGATGGATGGATGATGGATGGATGGATGGATGGATGATGGATGGATGGATGGATGATGGATGGATGATGGATGGATGGATGGATGATGGATGGATGGATGATGGATGGATGATGGATGATGGATGGATGGATGATGGATGGATGGATGGATGGATGGATGGATGGATGGATGGATGGATGGATGATGGATGGATGGATGGATGGATGATGGATGGATGGATGGATGGATGGATGATGGATGGATGACTGATGGATGGATGGATGAGGAAGGACGGAAATTAAGAAGATTAATTTTTTTTTAATAACAGAACAGAGGAAGGAAAAACAAATGAATAAAAAAAAAATAATCCATACACCAGATTACTGGCGTCCTTCATTCATAAAATATCTGTAACAGCTGGACTTGAACAGCTGTAGGTGGAGGTCTGGAGGGAAACAACTCCGGGGAAGCGAGTTCCAGAGAGATGCAGTTCGGGGAATGAAAGAATTCTGATAGGCAGAAGTTGTGCAATATGGCTGAGTGACATTCCAGTCATGAGCGCTGCCAGATGCCCGAGAATAAAAGGCCACAGCAGAGGGAAAAAGTTTGAAGTTCAGTGAGAGAAGTGATATGGAATAGGGAAATGAGGTTGTGGGAACAAAATGCATGATACAGGAAAATGAACATGTGAGTAATGAACCTCTGCATGACAGTATAGGGAAATGAGCATAGAAGTAGAAAGGCTTCTGCATGATAGTACAGGGAAATGAGCATGGGAAAGCCTTTGCATGAGAGTATAGGGAAATGAGCCTTGAAATAAAAGGGCCTCTACATGACATTAGATGGAAATGAACATAGGATTTAAAATATCTGCATGACAGTATAGGAAAATGAAACTGCAAGACAGGGGAAATGAGTATGGGAATAAAACAGCCTCTGCATGACAGTTTTGTGATCCCCATTCTAACGTAGGGAAGTGAAGCTTATTGAAAAAACATGACAAAAGTGAGATGAGTGGAAATGAGTGGAGTTACGTTGAGAAACAGACAGAAATATGAGGAAGTGAAGGCGTGTTGCTATTTCAAAAGTTGAGAGGAGTGGAAGTGAGTGAAGTTATGTAGCGAGAGAGGCAGAAATATGAGGAAGTGAGAGTTGCTGTATTTCGAGTGAGAGGAGTGGAAATGAGTGGAGTTACACTGAGAGACAGACAGAAACATGCGGAAGTGAAGGAGAAGCTTGAGTGTTGCAGCTGCACGAGGCCTACATGAAGGAGTGTTAGTGCCAACTTTAACATATGGATGTGAGACTATGGTGTGGCATGAAAATGAAAAGTCACGAGTAAGAGCAGTGAAGATGGGACTGCTGAGGAATGTATGTGAAGTACAGAGAGTGGATAGGATACGGAATACTGTGAATCGTGAAAGATATGGAGCGAGGAAGTTTGAGAACACCAGAATCAAAGAAGGTATACTGAGATGGTATGGTCATGTGGAGAGAATGGATAACAATAGAGTGGTGAAAAAGGTATATCTGAGCGAATTTGAAGAAGGGAGGAAGCGAGGTAGGCCAAGAAGAAGGTGGAGGGATATGGTGGATGAGTGTGTGAGGAAGAGAGGTATGGAAGTCGCTGAGGCTAGGGGACTGACAAGAGACCGATATGGCTGGATGAATTTTGTACGAGCAAGCGCATAACCAGGGATCTGGCACCTTTTTTTTTTTTTTTTTTTTTTTTTTTTAACGCGACAGCGTTCGGACTGACTCTATCAGATAGGTATATGTGAAGCTACACAACGTAGTGAAATTTTTTGGTCCTACCTGATGGCTAGAACCAGGATTCCGTGGGCCTGAATGATGAGTGAATGGAAGCGTGGCTCATTGAATTGGGCAAACTTAGGCTGTCTGGACGTTGTTATTCCTGACCCTGCCCTAGGGTGGGAAAGGATGTCCGGATGATGATGATGATGATGATGATGATGACGATGATGATGATGATGATGGTTGCTATATTAAGGGTGACAGTGGAAATGAGTGCAGTTACGTGTAGAGAGACAGACAGAAATATGAGGAAATGAAGGAGAATTGCTGTATTACGAGTGAGATGCGTGGAAATGTGTGGAAATATGTGGAGATGCAGAAAGAAATATGTGGAAGTGAAGGAGAGTTGCTATAGTAAGAGTGAGAGGGGTGGAAATGAGTGAAGTTACGTGGAGAGACAGACAGAAATATGAGGAAGTGAAAGAGAGTTGCTGGATTGATGTGGCTGTGTTGGAAAGCATTAGGAGACAATTTGAATACCTTGGGATGGTTTGGCCGAGTGGAGGGAGGGGGTGCGCCTGTTTCGTCACTGATCCGTTTCGTCACCAGCCCGATTCAGAAACAACAGCCCGTTTCGTCACCAGTACACTGAGATGGTCTGGCCATGTGGAAAAAAGGGTGAATGAGAAACTGGCTAGGAGAGTTTGTGTCAGTGTGGTGGAGTGGGCAGAGGGAAAGAGAGAGACCGAGGATGAGACGGAGTGACAGGGTGGAGAGGAAGGTGGTAGGAAAGAGAGAGGCCGAGGATCAGATGGAGTGTCAGGGTGGAGAGGTAGGCGAAGGGAAAGAGACCGAGGATGAGCTGGAGTAATGGGTTGGAGAGAAAGTGGAGGGAAAGGGAGAGACCGAGGATGAGCTGGAATGGAGAGGTATTTGAGTGACGGAGGTTTGAACTGGGGGGAGCGCAGCCTGATGGTATGGGACATGTGAGATTAGTTTATGCCCACCCTTTCCGGGATTAAGGCGGCTGGCTTTAAATAAATAGATAGTTAGATATTGCCTAATGCTTTTATAAAACATGACTATACTCCTTTCACCTTAACTTGACCTAGATTTTCGTCCTTTTGATGCTTATTTCACGAAGCTCACTGGTACAAAAAGACAATACTACAGCTCTACATTCTTTCCGTGGCACTTCTTCGTGACTATTATAGCATCATATTCATGTGTTAGTCTACTATTACAACTCAGCAATGAAGATGGTGATGGCGATTTTAGGCCAAGTTACAGTAAAATGAGTATAGCACAATTGACCCCTAGGAAAAGCTAAAGTAACAAGACTAATTAATTATTTAAGAACTTTATCTACCTATCTACCTATCAATCTACCTATCTCTTATCTGACGCCTTAATTGGCCACCAGTACAAGCATCGAGAAAGTAAAAGAAGCCTTTGCCATCCGTAAAAAGTGCAGAGATGATTCATATAGCGAGGTTTTGGAACGCCTCGAGACAGACATTGAACAGTTTCAAAGTAAGGAGCCAAACTGGCACTCCAGGACGTGCTGTGCATATTATTGCAGTAAAACAAATTTGATGAGGTTACAGAAAAGAAGGGAAAAGGAATCAGCTGATAATTCTGACAGAGTCTGGTGTGGGCAGTACCTCAACAGGCATTTCTATCACTAGGCGTGCGGTGCCTGCAGTACAATGGGAAAAGTGTACATGTTGTCAGAAAAGACAAAAGAACCATTCGTTGCACCAAGTACTGACCAAAAATGCTGAAAGAAGCATTCAGTTGATTGCATCTCCTGATGAGAAGCTTCGATGTAGAATCGCTGGACTAGATATAATTGCATATGAAGCTGGGTATCATTCACCTTGTCTACTGAAGTGGTCCAGACATTACAAAGACAATATAGATCTCTCAGAAAGTACTAAAACTGTTTTCAATAATGCCTTTGACAAAACAGTAGTGGAACTGGACGTCGGGTTTGCTGACTGGAGTCCATAATCGTTACCGCCAAATTCTCGCGGAATTGGAAACAACAGAAGTCTTCATCCACGACACAAGCTAAAAGATAAACTTTCGAGTCACAATGGTAACACCATTCAATTTGTTCGACCGCTTGACAAGACTCAGTCGCCTTTGATTTTTCCCACAGAACCCACTGAAACTGCAGTTCAGGCACTGAAAATAACAACGGACCAGCTACATGAGGAGACAATCAAAGGTGAACTGCTACCTAATGATATGCTGTGCAGAGTACAGTGTGTTAAAACCCAAACCCAGATTCTGCCAGCTTGAACAGCATTCAATCAGAGAGTATCTCAGGATGACTCACCTGAGACAACCGTAGGGTATTTACCAATAATTCCAGCCCCCGTAACAGCTTATGAAACAGTCTGGACAGCGATTCAACGGTGCAGAAGTATTGCCAAAAGACTGAACATACTGTACAGTACACTGTGATAACCTTTGATGAAGGTTTGTATTACAAAGCAAAAGAGTTTGTTTGGCTCCATACTGAGAAATGCCAACATGTAGTTCTACGCCTAGGAGGTTTCCACATCACTAAGAACTTTATGAAGGCCATAGGACAACACTTTCCACATGGTGGGCTTTCTGATGTGTTAGTTGGGGCAGGTGTATACAATGAAGCTACTGTTGCTAACATCATAGCAGGGAAATACTGGAATCGTGCAGTCCCATGTCACAGGCTTACCATGGAGGCCATGTGGAGAGTATACTGGCGCATATTCATGCAGTGGCTGCAAGACAAGGACTTAGAGCTTGATGACAAATTTACGGACCTTCTAGATACCATCATCCATGCCTTCCAGAAAAAGATACAGCGGATACCAAAGCAGCAACAGAGAAAATCTTGACATCTAAGGAAACTATGAGACTCCTTCTTGCATCCTTTGAAGAAGAAACGCTGTCAGGCCCCACATCTAAATACTGGCTTCAGTACTTGGAACTGGTGCAGGCATTACTAGATTTTATTCGTGCAGAGAGAGAAGGCTCCTGGTCTTTGCATTTGTCATCTTTTGCTAAGATACGGCCATGGCTGGCAATATATGATCATATCAACTACTTCCGATGGGGCTCAGTATACATGACTGACATGCGTCAACTTAAGGTAACAGCTCCTGAGGTATACAAGGAATTCATGGAAGGAAACTTTGTGGTCAAGCGAACCAAGAGAGATTTTCATCAGATATCAATAGACCAGGCTCTTGTGCATATCAATAAACTTGGCAAAGTTGCTGGGGGCCTTATGGGCATAGGTAGAACAGACTCTGCTAGAGAAAGATGGTGCCTGACATACAACCACAGGACCCGACTGGTAGAAAGCACACGATCCATGCTTGGAATGAAGGAAGAGAAAGAGGGTGAGTACATTGAAGTAGGACAGAAGAGGCTCAGGCGTGATGAGGAAGATGTCCAGTTGTTGGCTGGCCAGTTTGAGTGCTGTCACGTCTTTGAGCATAGAGATCAAGACCTAATGTGTATAACTACCAATGATGTTGCTCCCCAAGAAGTGAAACCTGGCATTTTGAGTGCAAGAAGTCGAGGACAGAAGATCCTTGAAGAATTTGTTGTTTAGCGTATTTCAAACGAAGACAGAGGAACACAGTTCTATGAGCGACTATCAAAACTGAATGCCAAGATATTTGCATCCTTGTATGTCAAGCAACCTGCTTCAAAACGCACAAAACAAGCAAGTGTGAAAGCAGACCGTGACTTGTTCCAAAGGCTTTTGACTGCTACTGAAAGTGGACGAAAAATTGACCTTGACAAGCTCTTACAGTCTGAACTAGCTCCTACCCCCCTCTCACTTGCTTGCCCAGACGGAAGTCTGAGGTCAACAGATAAAGCAGCCCTTGGGCGCATACTTGAGGAAGGGCATGGCCCAGCGAACCTTCCAGACAGGGAAAGTCAAACATGTTGTATTTTAGATGGAATGGCTTTGGTTCAAAGTATTGACAAACCGAAAAATGCTAAAACCTTGGAGACTTGGCGGATGTCTTTTCAAGCAGTCTACAGACACATTGAGGGTACTTGTACTAGGGTCGATGTAGTGTTTGACCACTACAAATCAGATTCAATAAAATCTAACACAAGAAATCCCTGGAGTGCATCCCACCAGAGACAAATCAGGTAAAAGATAGATAGCTCTGAAGTGCCACTACCAACACAGTGGGAATCTTTCATCCACCTGCCTGAAAACAAATCTGACCTCACAGCTTTCTTATCAAGTGAGCTTATTAACAGAAGTGCCATAGAATGTGATGGCGAAAAAAAAAAACATCAAAACACCTGGTGGTTTTCAAGATATAGAAGGTGCCGAGTCTTCTACAGGCCAAGTTTCTGCATCCCTTAAATCAAACCAAGAGGAAGCCGACACTAGAATAATTCTACATGCTCTCGATGCAGTAAGATCTGGCATCAACAGACTTCTAGTATATTGCAGGGATACAGACGTTCTAGTCCTGCTCATTGACTTCTATCACATTATTTCGGCATAGGAAGTGTGGATGTGTGCTAGGACAAGAAATAATCCAAAGTACATATCTGTGCATTCAGTATACCAGACACTAGCACAAAATGTGTGCAGTAATTTGCCTGCTTTCCACTCGTTGACAGGGTGTGACACAACAAGTCAGTTTGCTGGGCATGGTAAGAAGTCTGCATGGAAGATCTTCCTGCAAAATCCTTCACTTTTGGAAGGATTAGGACATGGCATCCTGTCAGAGGACACAATGTCAGATGTTGAAAATTTTGTTGTAAAGCTCTATATGCCACCATCAGACTTGACATCACTTGATACCCTTCGTGCTTGCCTGTTTAGACAAATATCCAGAGGCCCTACCATCAACACATGATGCCTTAGTGCAACATATGCTGCGGGCTAACTATCAGGCTCTCATATGGTACGAGTCCATCGAATCAAAACCTGAATTGCTTTCAGTACTGGAAAATGGGTGGGAACTGAATGACTCTGCACAGTTACAGCCCACACTGTTGAGCCAAGCAGCTATTCCACTGACATGTGTAGAGCTTCTTACTTGCACCTGCAAGACTCAATGTAGGAGAATTACTTGCACATGCAGAAGGAGCCAGCTAATGTGTACACGGGCATGTGGATGTCATGAAGAAGAAGAACAATAAGAACATAGTGCCAAAATCCAGCTCAGAGCCGGATCATCGGCTACAAGTTGTGTATATTGGGCGGGCCGTCAACACCGACGCGGCGTGGGTAATGAAATGTATTAACGGAAGAGATATATTACAAGCGTGACTACTGAAATAGGGAACGGAATTAAATACTGGAAAGAATATCAATAGAGGTAAGGAAGACGTGATATTACGGAAGGAAAAATACGGTTATTCTCGGAGGAAGTCCTCAAGAAGGGGGGGACGTCGAAGGTGAGTCAAGAAAAGAAAAGCAACACGGTGCTGTGAAATATAAAAAGGACAGTCAAGGACAAGGGAGTACTGATTGATTCCTCACATAAAATTCACCAACATACAAACCAGAATATTATCGATAACGTGACCACCTGCCAAGCAGACATTAACACTCTCGCTAGGGTTTCAAAATCCTGGGGTTTATCCATGAATACTGACAAATGTGTACACCTGAGATTTACCTGTAAAAATTTCCCATGGGAAGAACTTGTCGTCTCTGACATGTGCTACCTGAATGATCTACCTATTCCTCAGAGAAACTCTGTATCTGACCTGGGAGTAGTGATTGATTCCTCACTTAAATTTCACCAACATATTTCAAACTTGGTTCATAAAGCTGGAGCTCTGTCGAACAGAATTCTGAAGTCCACAGTAAATCGCGATGCCTTATTCACGATCCCCCTATATATCTCCCACATCCGTCCATTGCTGGAGTACTCCTCGTCGTTGTGAAATCTGGGGTACATAGGCGACCTTAGGCTGCTGGAATCAGTCCAGCGACGTTGGACAAAGTCTATACAGGGGCTTGAAAACCCTGACTATACAAGCAGAGTGAGCGCTCTGAACTTATTCTCCGTTCAGGGGAGACTGCTTCGACATGATATCATCAAATACTGGCAAATATTTCATGGAAACTCCTCTTTGACCCCAGATGATCTGTTTGCCCGTCCTTTTTGCCCTACTACTCGGGAACACCGGTTCAAGATTGCCCACTCCCGATGTCAACTTGACATGCGTAAGAGATTCTTCAGTATCAGATGCGTATCTCTCTGGAATTCCCTGCCTGACTCTGTTGTTTCTGCTCAGGACCTAACTTCTTTTAAAGCAGCTCTCACTCCCCATCTCGGCGACTCCATGTTCCAATTCCATTAACTATTGTGATGATATTATTTCTCTCCTGCCCTATTGCTGTCTGCCCCTACCCCCCCCCCACTTCACACTTCTGCAAGTAGTTACTCCTCAGCTGCATATGGTGCACCTTGCAGCCTATATCTTTGCTTTGCTCTTTCTTACTTATTTCTTATTTTCCGTGGGCTGGCGCATCAGCAGTGGTTGGCTTCTGTGGGCCCTTCCTTTGGGCAGGCTCAGGGTCCGGGAAGCCCACCACGTAAGATAACCAGGTAAGGAAAATATGGCGTATGGACAGGAGGGTATTGCAATGAGTGCAGAGGGGAGGGCGGTCACCGGACATCAAGTAAGAGTGTGTAAACCTAATGCAGCCAATTCTAAGACGAACTAAAGCAGTCTCCCATCCCCTATTACAGTGCCAAAGGGTCAACCAGGGAGAAATAAAGGGTTTAACAACACGGAGTTTATTATTAGTGAGAGTTTATTATTAGTGACAGAGTCCCAGTAAGACTGCCACCGATGTTTTAGGAAGATAAGGCAGGATAGAAATCAGAGACTGGAATGAGTAAGGAAGGAAAAGCATCTCTGGCAACAGCTGTGCAAGCCAACCGATCAGCACGTTCATTGCCTGCGATATACAGTACGTCCTGGGACCCAGCAAAACTGGACAGATTTATGACGAGAAGAAACACGCATCAACCATTCAAAGATACGAAGGAATAAAGGGTGAGAAGTAGATGGCGACTGAAGAAGGGACAGAGCATCAGAAGAATCAAGAGAATATCACAAATGAGGAAGAGGAGCAGCGACAAATATACCGCAACGCAAACAAGAGGGCATACAACTCGGCCGCTAAAACACTCGCACATGCAGGAAGGCTAAAGCAATAAAAGGTGTCAGGAAAGGGAACTGCGAACCCGACACCTTCTGGGGTTTTGGAACCATCTGTGTATACAGGGACTGCAGAAGAATGGTGGGAAAGATGGTCTAAAAATCGGGAACGGAGAATGGGAGAAATGGAGTTCCCCCGAGCTAAGCCCTGTATTGGACTATATAGCCCCGCTAGGGTTACAGGAGCGAGCTACCACTCCCGGCACGACAGCCCGGGCGAGGCTCGAACTCGCAATCCCCCGATTACGAGTCCGGCGCGCTACCACTGTGCTACCGCGCCCCCAAAGGGAACGGAGAATGAGGGAAGAAGAATAGGACTTGGAATACGGGAAAATGGAGGGACAAACGCTGGGGCGCGGAAGAAGCATTGGGGGGGGGGAGACTCATGCGGAAAAATAAAACATTACTGATATGCTGGGCGTTTTTAGGGCGGCTTCCCGTCCTAAGAAGGCCTAAGCTGTAGCTGGGTTCCCTTTCTAGATCGGAGCTTTGACACAATATGAGAGGAACAGGGCATAAAAACACAGAGCAACAACCTTACAAGTATATTGCCAAATTCTAGATACAAGGCTAGACTTTATCCGAAGACAAGTAACTTGGACTGGACAGGTGTTTATAAGTTAAAGGTATCTCGCAAGATACCGACAGACAGGCTAACAGACACTGCTCTTGAGTTGTGACTATACTCTTTTCTAGGGCTGCTGGTCTCTCCCCTAATTTCTAAACTGTCCCGCGGTATGCACTGGTGGTGTCTTTTCTTACTTCTCACTATGTGTTGGCTGCTTTACCACTGTTACTGCACTTTAACTTCCACAGTCACTGCACTAGTCACTTTCACTTTCACTCGCGGGCAGAGAGAGAGAGAGATCACGGTCACTATAGGGATATGGGGGGGAGGCAGGGCCAACCAGGGGCGGCTCACAAGTGGCAGCCTGGCGGTGGCAGCGCCTCTTCAGGTGCACTCTTGGTGAGGGGCCATGGGACTACCCGTGGGGACGTCGTCCTCCGGGAGGGGCTGCGGTCAGGTGTGTGGAAGGGCCCTGCACTGGAGGGGCTCGGTACTGGAGTCTGGCCCTCGGGACTGGGGCCGAAGATTCTGTTAGGAGGGCGCCACTCCTCTGGACTGGAGAGGTCGCGCTCCGGAGTGCTCGGGGCAGCGTGGAGGACCTGCCGACTGCGGTCTCGCTCCCGCTGCTTCGCCGTCAGGGTAGGGCTGTGGAGTTGTGGGCAGCAGGAGTCCGACAGGTGTGGGTCTCCCTCTGGTGCCAGCTGTATGGAGTGTAACCCCGGGGTCAAGACGGGTCCTCTCCACCAGTCCTGGTGTTCCTCCTGGAGATTGCCTCGGGTAGGGGAGCCAAGGGTGGGACTCGCTCTGCCACCGGAGGGGCGGCTCGAACAGGGGTCTCCCTCGGGTTGTGGAGTCACAGGGGGCGAGGGGCTTTTGAAGTGCTCCTCCCTGGCATGGCTACTGGCCGTCGCCAAGGTCCCTTGGGCAACGAGAGGAGGGCAGCTACAGGCCGTCCCTTTCCCATCGGTGTAGCAACCGGCCGTCACCGGGGCCCGACTCCCTGACAGTGTCGCAGGCGAAGTGCAGCTACCGGCCGTCACCTGCCTGCGGGTGCGGCTGCAGGCCATCGCCGAAATCCCATATGAGGGGAGACGTGCTGATGAAGAGCGGCTACAGACCGTCCCTTGCCTGCTGGTACAGCTGCCGGCCGTCACTGGTGTCATGCCCCTCGAAGCAACTGCAGGAGAGAGGGCGTACCTCTCTCTCCCCACATGCAGCAACCGGCCGTCACGGGTTCTGCAGGGGGTAATAGCAGCACTAGGAGCGGCTACTGGCCGTCTCTTTAGGGCACGGCTACTAGCCGTCGCTGTTGCATGACTATAGGCCGTCACAGATGCATGGCTACTGGCCGTTGCTTTTGGGGCACGGCTGCAGGCCATTGCCTGAGATGTGTGGCTACCGGTCGTCACAGGTGCATGGCTACTGGCTGTTGCAGGGGCATGGCAACTGGCTGTTGCAGGGGCACAGCTACAGGCCGTTGCAAGGGCATGGCTACAGGCCATTGCAAGGCCACGGCAACAGGCCGTTGCAAGGGCATGGCTACAGGCCATTGCAAGGCCACGGCAACAGGCCGTTGCCTTAGATGCGCGGCTACCGGCCATCGCTGGGGTGCTGCTTGGAGCTGGTTTTTTAGCTCCATCCCGATCCCGACGCAGGCTGGGTTGGTGAAAGGGTAATGCACCTGGACTGAAGTGTTCATGCCAGGTGCATCCCGGGGAATAGGGGCGCGCAGCTACATGGGACTTACGTCCATATCGTACAGACGTCCCGCGCGCTCGGTCTACCCCTCCGTTGTTGCCTCCTGGGGGTGTCGTGATGCCTTCTGTTGTCGTCTTTTCAATTACCAACGGCAAGGGAGGAGTGTGAGAGGAGGGTATGAGCTCGAATTGCAAAGGTGGTTTGATCCTAGGATGTGAGGAAAGGGTGTTCAAGTCAGGGCTGGGGGGAAGCAGAGAAGAGGTATTATTGATGCAGTGCAACTTAGCATAGGTACGAAGAGAAAGCGAAGCACAGCAGCGGTAAAGTGAAGGTACTCCTGATTCAGCACAGAGACTTTCAACTGGGGACGATTTAAAAGCGCCAATAACCAGACGCAAACCGTGATGATGCACGGAATCAAGTTGTTGGAGGACAGTATCTGAGGAGGAAGAATAAACCTGACAACCACAATCATGTCTGGAGAGAAAAGGAACAGTATGGAAGTGATGGAGAGTAGCTCGATCGGCACCCCACGACACGCGAGACAAAGTTTGTAGGAGGTGGAGGCGCGGCAAAGCTGAAATTTTTAAGGAGGCAATATGGTCCTTCCAAGTAAGATGAGAGTAAAAAATAAGGCTAAAAAAGGAAGCTGAGGTTTTGTTTGGGAAAGGAGTGCCATAAGGAAAAAGAGGCGGTTGAGGAATAAGATGATAGTGGGTAAAAGTGAAAGCATGAGACTTGAGAGGAAAGAATCGGAACCATGGGTAGTAGCCCACTTTGAGGCAGCAGAAACCTCACGTTGAATAAGAGCATCATGGACAGAGATGTCAGAATTTGAGGCATATATTGCAAAGTCATCCACATATAAAGAAGAGCGAACACCAAATGGGAGGCAAGAAACAATCCCATTAATTGCCAATAAAAAGAGAATAGTGCTAAGAACACTGCCTTGGGGAACACCTTCATATTGTGGGAAGGGATCGGAATAAGTATGCTGAACACAGACCTGACACTGAGATAGGAATGAGACCGAGTGAGGGATGGGATACCGAAACATAAAGGCAGGGTTTAGGAGGTCACTTAAAGTGGGTTTTTGAGATAGGAAGCAGAGGGGAAAGAGGAAAGTTGGAGACAGGTAGTAGCAGTACACTAGTAGAAGCAAAGTAACCCTGTTCTGTTCAGTCCTTGTGGTAAACACACTTCCCCACACCTTAATGTGGTGCAGTGCTGTGTAGGTTTGGTTTCTGGATGGACGCTGTATTTACGTCTCTCCACCCAGTTAACAGGGGCACCATACTAGGCTGCAAATCATTCTGTTTGTGTATATGGTTATATGGTTACTATCCAGTACCTGGGTTATAGGAAACCATTTAGCTTGCCACTCAGAGTACAATCACCTAAAGGCAGCACTACATTGAGTGAGTGGATGATGGGTGCCCCCACCTATCATCAGGAGGAGATGGGTAATAAAAAGTACACACACAGATCTCTATTAAAGATTATCAGCCATTTTTCAGGGTGGAATAAAGCAAAACTTACATATACAAGTACTGTAAAGTACAACAAGTGTCTGAATAAAAACTCAGGGACAGTTCAGTGAATGGTTTACTTACACTAACAAACAGAATGTGGCATATTATAAAGAGAAGTGATATTTTAATCCACGACTGATCATGAAAAAATGTAAATATATGCTCTAAAGTACTATATTTTGATTTCAGTAAGTTTATACAGTATCACAAGTCATGGATCATATCGTATCGTTTATAAATTCTCCAACATGCAGGCATGCAACGGCCTTGGTCACCTACCTGCAGCTCTGCATGCTGCTCGATCTCTGGCGGCCTCCCTATTTAGTTTCATAAACACTTTCTGCACACAACTCATATCTTATGTGGGAAACCGGCATATCAGCTTTATAGGTACCAATGCAGCTTTAACTATTTTTGTGATTTTTATTTCAGGTTCCAGAGGTGGCTGGAGGATTTTCTACCATGTATTTTATTCTTGTTATATCCACATCATTTTATTCAGCTCTGAAGTGACTTTTCCAACTGTGAGGTGGTTGGATACAGCCTTTATTAACCTTTTACTAAATGCAATGTTCATTTTGCCTGAATAAAATCATGTAGTAAAAATAATATAATATACATCCTTGGGCTAAAGCACCATATGAAAGTGGAGTAAAGTTATCATCATCATCATCATCATCATTGTCACCACCACCACCATCTCCACCACCATCACACCAATCACCACCACCACCACCACCATCTTTACATTAATCTCAACCTAAAACTGTATTGTATTTTCTTTATGCTACCTTCATATGACTTTATTCAGTGATCATGAGGCCATCGTACATTGAGGGGTTTGATACAGCTGTCATTAACCCCCACCCTACTTGGCTGTTCCCTTCATTTTATAAAAAAATGATGATGATGATGATGATGATGATGATGATGATGATGACGATGATGATGACGATGACGATGATGGTGATGATGATGATGGTGATGATGATGATGATGATGATGTGATGATGATGATGACCTTCCAATGAGCAAATGTTCAATTACAGCTGTCATTAACCCCTACCCTACTTGGCTGTTCCCTTCACTTTATAAAAATTTGAAGATGATGATGATGTGACGATGATGACGATGATGATGATGATGATGATGATAAATGAAATACAGCAGAAAATATACCTTCTAATGAGTAAATGTTCAATTACTGCAAGACTATAGTTTGTTCAAATTCACCTGACAAAGATCCCTAACCACTTTCAGCTCAGTTCAAGGCCAAATGTAGCCAGAATTCATGATTATTTTGACTAGTAACCAAGGAGACTCACTCTTACTTCACACCCAAGATTAATCAAATTCACACAACTGTAAGTAAGTATTCAAGTTAATGGACAAATGTAGTCAGAATGGATGATAATTTTGACTAGTAACCAAGGAGACTCACTCCTACTTCACACCCAAGACTTATCAAATTGCACACAACCATAAGTATTAAAGTTCATGGCCAAATGTAGTCAGAATGGTAATTTTGACTAGTAACCAAGGAGACTCATTCCTACGACTTACCAAATTTCATACAACCATGAGTAAGTACAGTATTCAAATTGTGAGTCATCTAGTTTCCTCAGATATATACTATGGATGATAATTTTGACTAGTAACCAAGGAGACTCATTCCTACCTCATACCTACAACTTATTTAACTCCACACAACCATGAGTAAGTATTCAAGTTATTTAAGTCACCTAGTTTCCTCAGCTATATACTATGGATGATAATTTTGACTAATAACCAAGGAGACTCACTGCTACCTCATACCTACAACTTATCAAACTTCTTCCCTTCCCCTGGCCCAGCTCCTTACCCTTCTGTTCACTAATATCACAGCCAATTTTACATCACCATCATTTCATTCTGTCAGTCTGTTTTTATCTGACATATATTAACTATTTAGCTCAGTTTAATGCCAAGTATAATCAGACTGGAGTATTCATTTGACTAGTAACCAAGGAGACTCATTCCTACCTCATACTTCTTACCCTACTGTTCACTAATATCATACCCAATTTACACCATCATTTCATTCTGTCAGTCTGTTTTTATCTGACATATATTAACTCCATTTAGCTCAGTTTAAAGCCAAGTATAATCAGACTGGAGGGTTCATTTGACTAGTGACCAAGGAGACTCATTCCTGCCTCTGTTGAAGGTCATCAAAGTTCACTGTGTTCAAGGCTGGTATGCTCGTCAGTGAAGGAAGTTCCTAACACCTTTGCCAAAGTGATTTATTTTGTTTGTTACACCTTACTGTCCTGTTCTGTTACATAAATCCTTCCAGTATCACCATACTCTGCATAAAGCTCCCTAACACCTTTTCCTAAGTGCTTTATTTTGTTTATTACACCTTACTGTCCTCTTCAGTGTTACACAAATCCTTCCAATATCATCATACTCTACATAAAGCTCCCTAACACCTTTTCCTGAGTGATTTATTTTGTTTATTACACCTTACTGTCCTCTTCTTTGTTAAATAAATCCTTCTATTATCACCATACTCTGTATAAAGCTCCCTAACACCTCTTCCTTAGTAATTTATTTTGTTTATTACACCTTACTGTCCTCTTCAGTGTTACACAAATCCTTCTAATATCACCATACTCTGCATAAAGCTCCCTAACACCTTTTCTTAAGTGATTTATTTTGTTATTACACCTTACTGTCCTCTGCTGTGTCACAAAAATCCTTCTAATATCACCATACACTGCATAAAGCTCCCTATCACCTTTTCCTAAGTGATTTACTTTGTTTATTACACCTTACTGTCCTCTTCTGTGTTACATAAATCGTTCCAATATCACCATACACTGCATAAAGCTCCCTAACACCTTTTCCTGAGTGATTTATTTTGTTTATTACACCTTACTGTCCTCTTCTTTGTTAAATAAATCCTTCCAATATCACCATACTCTGCATAAAGCTCCCTAACACCTTTTCCTAAGTGATTTATTTTGTTTAATACACCTTACTGTCCTTTTCTGTGTAACAAAAATCCTTCCAGTATTACCAAACTGCAGAAATAATGAACAAAAGGATATTAACCACCCATATCCAAAAATAAACTGCTAAGGAAGAGGTGTTAGGAAGCTTCCATAACCAGTGAGATATGAGTCCAAGTTACAAGTGACCCGGTGCCATCAGATGAAAACAAACCAGCTATAATAATGTCACTAATAACTCTCTCATGCTCAGGACAACTCTAGTATTTTATTCCAGCTAAAATTAGACAGGAGTCAGAGGAGAATATTAAATACCTATCCAGTTACTGTCTTTATAAAGGATATGTCGGTCATAATAGAACCTCCAGTCATTCCTGTCCCTACTCAGTGACAACCCATTCAACATTATATACTACACTACTTTGTGAGAGAGTGAGAGACTGATGAGGAGAGTGTATGTGAGTGAGGAGGAGGAGGGGAGAGGGAGGGGGAGGCCAAGGATGAGATAGAGGGATGGAGTGGAGAGGTATATGAGAGAAGGGGGTGTGAGCTGGAAGCAGGGCAGTGAAATGGCGGGGGACAGGGCGACATGGAGGCAATTTGTTTGTGGCCACCCCTTATGAGATTAAGGCATCTGGCAATAGATAGATGGACAGACTACTTTGTTATATCAGCCTGAGTGTGTTTATATTGGTTGATATAAGGGATTGGTATAACAAAAGCAAGTCTGTGCATCTGTCTCCATTCAGTAACACCCTCTCCTTCCACAACACACCATCCTCCATCATATACTACACTACCTTGTTAAATCCCTCTATCTAAACCCACCATCCTGTCTAAAACTCACTACAAAACCCTGCACACCTGCACACCATACACAACCATGTCCATATCATCACTGGCTGCACCAATACCACCACCACTGCTCACTTATATTCTGCAGGTAAATTCCTCACTGATAAGGAGTATCTTGATATGAGAGGCACACAATTCTATATAACAGAACCACACAATAATCTGTCACATAAAAATCATCCACACACACACATTGCCAAGTCCTCTTCAATGACATCCTACCCCCAGACAATCATACACAAACAATGACTAAACACCTATGGATTCACTTCACATGCAGGGTAATAAACACCTTGGTCAGAACCCTGTATTATACCCCCAAACATCCACCCATCAGAGGTACCATTAAACACAGCTAAGTTCCTCTATCTTGGCTTTTTGAGGACACCACCCACACCTAGTTCACATCAAGTGCCCTCTTTGGAAATTAGTCCCACATGACATAATGAGAAAGGGGTGTGTGAGCTGGGAGCAGGGCAGTGAAATGGAGGGGGACAAGGTGACATGGAGGCAATTTGTTTGTGGCCACCTCGTATGGGATTCAGGTGTCTGGCACTAGATACAGATAGATAGACTGCAAAGGCACATGGCACATAAACACACAAACATCAAAGGCACTGGAAACCTCTGGGACAATCTGACAGGGGCAGCTGTTTGACTGTGATTGAGGGTATGCTCGATCAGACAGACCAGGGTTAAGCAACAACACCAGCAACTACCACTACTACTACCACCAGTCACTGATCTGTTATATGCTCTGTGTCTTTTTTTTTTGTGATGCCTTTCTTCCATACAATACCACATCATCCTGCATCATACCCTCCTCACATAGCGATCAGTATACTTCATCTTCTCACAACATTTTCACTCTGATGGTAATTTCTTCCATTATTTACCTCAACCAAATTTAACCTTATCAAACTTATCCATGCTTAACATGCTTTAAAATTTAATCTAACCAAATAGACCCTAATCAAACCTAACTTATCCAAGCTTCACCTACCTTAAAATTAGATTAACCTAACTTTAACCTTACCTCATCTTACTGTACCTCATCTAAACCTACTTGACTCTTACCATAACCTCACCTGCCTCACCTACTGTCTATCAGGTCGCAGGAGACGAGGGTGTTAATGGCAACAATACACCAGGGATCAAGGGAGGGGGAGCAGGCCAGTAGCAAATTACAGTAATATGCGGTAAACATTCTTCAGTATTACATAATCTATATCTAACAAGTTTGATCACATTTTGAAACAAAGAATAGAATGTATCATCAGAATTATTATTATTATTACTGTATTATGATTAAGGAGCTGAATAGGGAGGCTGCCAGAGACTGAGCATCATGGAAAGCCACTATTAGGTGACTAAGGCTGATGCATGCAATCACAATGGAGCCTTTATAATCAATATATATATTACAATTATTATTATTTTACCAGGGACGGATTGGGGTTACTGAGAGTATGAGCTAATGGTCAAGGGCTCATAATGCTTCTTAGAACAAGGGCCACAAACTGTGTCCTGGGTTCTGATGTTTATGTTTTAGCACAACAAAACAAAACACTGTACCACTAACCTACTGGCAGAGTTCTGGTGCTGGAATGCAGTGTGGTGTGTGTGCTATGACTGATGATGTGACCTGAGGCAGCCCTATAATGTCAAATGCTACCAGGGGCATAGGTCAGTCTATTATCCTTAAATGTTGTGGACTATGGTAGCCTAGCCATGGGCCCCTACATTTCAAAGGTGGTAAAATGGCACTGGTGGATTAAAGCTCATGTAATGCCACCAAGGGAAGTAGCTGGTCGTCTACCCTCATACCTCTATGTCTGAAAGGGTCTAAAGACAACCAAAGATTTCCCTATCCAGCAAAATGTAACTATGGAAACAGGCTGGTGCCCTACCCTTATATGCTGTGGACTAAAATAGCCTAGGTGTGGGCCCCTATACTCCAGTGGGCAATATGAGAATGGTAAGGTGTTATAATTATCCTGAGCAAATTAAACAGTTTAATGGGTACTGTCATCTTGTATCGTTAAAACAAGGGACTGAATAGGGAGGCTGCCAGAGATCAAGCAGTGTGCAGAGAAGCCATTTAGTGACCAAGGCTGATGCATGCAAGCATGTTGGAGCCTTTATAAATGATATGAATATAATATTTTAAGATTGTCCCTGGGCAATGCAACCCCTTCACCACAAGCTGTCTCTACAAAGCTGAATTAATTATCTGATGGGAGAAAGAGGTACTGTAGGTTCTGCAGAACCTTCATGTGGTGGCACTGTTATAACCAGTCAGAACCACTGCCCATTCATAACCTGTTCCCCACAATGTGTTTATACAGTACTGAAATGAATTATTGGTTGGTGTTGGCTGGAACCACTGCCCATTCACAACCCCCTCACCACAAGGCATCTATATAGAATGGAACTATGTCAGTGATGGCAACAAAATCACTCTATCCACACCCCCACACTAATTGGTTTATGGTGTCTTTCATGGCAAATAAAATCCCTTGGTGTTACCCACAACAAAATACAATAAGACATTTGAGGGACACAAGTACTATTTTTAACCTATTAATACCACAGGGGGGGACTGTAGTATATTATTACAAGCATTACTTTGCATTTAACATTAATACTCCCTCTTTTAAGTGTAATGTTTGTTGTATTTTACTTTGGATAATGCCTCATGAGTTTATCTGCCTGAATTCAGTCTATATTTACTGTAAAGCCAACAAATGGATGCCTGGAGGTTTAGTGGGTTAATATGCTCTGACTGACATAGGTTGAGGTCATACAGTGTGACCTCACATTTAAGGGACTGAACAGAGAGGCTGCTAGAGATGAAGTAGTGCTGAGGCCTGTCAAAGATGTAGGAGCCTTGATACATGAAACAAAATGAAACTGGATTTGGCCTGTTAGTGCTGAAACCAAGGGATGGGTTGGGTTTATATTTCACATAACGTTACTAAGGGGAAAAGATTAGTCACTCACTGTAACACATAACTGGCCAGGGTAGCTGGGTATGGCATTTTGCTGGAAGGGTGCATGACATACCACCCTACACCTACTGTCTCGTACTCATAGAACTCTTAGGTGTAACTCTGCAGTTCCCTCCCTTAATCAGCTTTTGAAAATGGCTCTATTCAGGACCATTGGCACTGATGGGTTAAAAATGTGGACTGAATAGTCTAGCTCCAGATGGGACAAGAAAATATGGATGATAAAATTATAAACAGACAGAGACTTCTTGCAGTGAAGGAGTTATATACTGTACAATCACTATTAAACCTTTTACTCTGAGGTGTGTGCTGCTGACAAGAAGCCTACACGTGGTGGCGCTGTGCACCCTGCGTGGAGCAGATGCAGCATCCACCCATCAGCCAAATCTCCTCATATTTCCCTGCACCTCACCATGGGAAGGACATTGGTCCAACCCTGGTGAAGCACTACATACAACAAGGAGGCAGTAGATCCCTACACGGTGTTTGTACTGTATTGTGCCTGTAGGAAGGCCCCACAGAACTACTTATTTGTTGTCAATGGGTCTGCTGACTGGGCAAATTTGGGAAGCAACAACAGTAACAACTAAGAGGTGTCTCCACTACACTAAAAATTGCCAAGTGGTAGGAATAATATACTGAAAGGACCTAACTTTACTCCAACTGACCAAATATAATACCTTACATAACAGAATTAACCTAACCTAATTAACTCTGCTTGACCTAACCCATCTTTATCTAACTTTGCTTAACATAAACTAACCTACTTTAACACAACTTAACCATCTCACCTACCCTAACCTTGCTTCACCTAACCTAACCCCTTTTCTTAAACTCTCTGCTGCAATAGTTAACTGATATTCTCAGTCTTTCATGTATGTAAAACATCAAATCTGCAGCTGTCTTCCTTTCCATGTATTTCCCTCTGACTATCTCCCATTTTCTTTTTTTTTTATACAATGTGTCCTGACATTTTAAAATGAACATATCTTGAGTCCGGTTCTTACTAAAAATTTCCCTTGGAGGGACATATTTTGCAGGCTTCCAACTTTTGACTATTTTCTTTTATACAAAATTTAAGCTAATATAACAACCAAGGAAAAAATAAATCCTGCAGCTACTGCAGATGGGTTTCCTACAATGTAAATAAATGTTGGGAGAAAGCCAGGATAGCTTAATGTGTTGGAAAGAGATGCTTTCAGGTGGTGGCACTGATATAAACAGGTGGCTCCATTGCCTAGCTATACAAACATCCCTTAACTCCCTCCCTATTTGCCCAAAAGAAGGATAGTGGATGGTGCAACAGTGACAATTTCAGCCTGATGTCCACTGTGTTCACATTTGAAGAAACCTGCAGCCAGAAGCCATAACAAAACAAAATAAGACATCCTTGGGCAACATGTGTTATTACTACTGAATGCAATATTGATACCACAGGGGGGGACTGTGGATATATGCTATAATATACAACATTAAATATTATCACTAACAATACACTTTTATAATGATGTCTAATTTTGTTGTGGCTATTAGACTATATGGTTATTATTTAGCTAAGATCTCATTCTATGGAGATACAAATGATCTCCAATAACATATTCATTAACAATGCTTTGTGTGATTTTGTTTTACAAGGCTCTGAGGCACTGGAGAGGGACACCTTCATGTGGCTGTTTCAGTATGACCATGCAGTGGAGCTGCCCAATTATATTAATGTGCCTCAACCCCCTCCCAATCCCCTCTTACAGTGGAATTAGAAATTATCCCCAATAAAACCTTCACTAACAATGGTCTCCATTAACCCAAAAAACAGGCCCTGACAAGATGCCTCCAGGAGATTGCACTGAGCACCCCGGGTGAGGGGTCCATCCGAGAGCCAAATCTCCTATTACTGTACACCCACTACAATAATTCCTGGCACTCCATGCTTCAATACTCTTTGCAACCATCACTGGCACAGATGCCGTGAATATGAAGTAAAAGGTGGTACACCTGATTCCTCACCCCCCCCCCCATCTGTCCATCCCTCCATCCTCCCCCCATCTCTCACTCTCTCTCTCCATAGATAATTCCCATAGCTTCATGTCTTGTATAACAAATAATTCATAGCAAAGGACACAATACTTGAAGGAAGATCTCAAAACAGCAAGGCATTATCCACTAGATAATATAAAATTCAAAGTGTTATTTGTCTGCCTAAGGTTACCACCTTAGGATTTTCTTACACACAATGATACAATGACAACCACCATTAGCATTTTAAGAATGAATTGACAACAAAGTACATCAGCCTAACTGTTCAGTTTATACAACAGCCCATGAACAACACATGCAAATTATATCCAGTATGTATCCTAGTACTGCCATAATATTAACCCCATCAATGCTGCTGTGGCTCTGTGGGTTAGAGCGCTCCGCTCTGATGGAAGAGGAGGAGGTTCAAGTCCACCCAAGGGTCATCGGTAGACATCAGGAAGGGCATCCAGTCATAAAGTGCTACAAGCTCCAAACCAAAGTCCTCTACCCAGGGACATCGTCTTTACTCTTAATGAAAAAAAATTGGGACACGGCGTTAACCCTCTCCCCCACAAAAAAAAAAGCGAGTGTAGCAGTGCATGCATTATGAAACTGAGAATGATATATCACCAGTTCGACGAAGATGATAGTGACACTGCGGAAGGGGTGATTAGCAGGTATATTTGTTAATTTATGGTAGGCTTTTACCTCAGACGGTTCTCAATTTGCATATGATGTGAAGAATGTGTTGCCTACAAGAATGCTTCAGCTTGGACAATTTGCACAGTGAATGAGCATTAGGAGTTTTAATGTTAATTCTGAATCCGATCTACATTAAACATCAACATCCTCACGCATAATTTTTATGAAAACTATGTTGATAAACTCTCTATGTAACATAAAAGGCAGTGATAATTAATAAACAAAACAAATTGCATAGTAATTGTTGCTACAAAGCCTCCAACACCACTATGCGGACCTAAGGCTCAGCAGATCAGGGATACCAACCAGGCATGTTAACTCAGTATATTTTCAGATCTTTCGTCCTGCGTGTCAAATTTTACTGTGCTAAAAGAGTGTCGATAATCTATTCAGTGGGTGTACAGTACTTCCCTGCACCTGGCTGTGGCAAGGACCCTGGTCTGACCCTGCTGAGGCACTGTCTACCATAATGTCAAAATGATCAGCTCTTGAGTTTGGCTCTCTGTTATCTTGTTTTTGTTTTTCCTTGGAGGGAACAATCTGCAGGCTCCTGACCATTGGTTCCTTCTTCCTTGAAGAATAATAAAAATATCTATCTATCTATCTATTGCCAGATGCCTTAATCCTGTACGAGGTGGCCACAAACAAATTGCCTCCGTGTCGCCCTGTCTCCCACCATTTCACTGCCCTGCTCCCAGCTCACACCCCCCTCTCTCATATACCTCTCCATTGCAACCCTCCACCTCATCCTTGGCCTCCCCCTCCCTCTCCCCCCCTCCAC
>NC_136956.1:0-83374 GCF_032717465.1 Coenobita brevimanus
GATTTCAGTTACGTATTATAGAGATCTGCTTTATCAGTAGAAGATATAGCTACAAAGCCATCAGAATAGAAAAGAGGAGGGAAGGATGATGAGGTAAAGTTGTTAGAAAGGTTTTTGGCAAGGTGTCAGAAGGAGCAGGAAGAATTCAAGTTGGAGAGTTGAGAGCATTTAGTACGGATGAAATTATTTTTAGCAGAGCTGATGAATAGACTTAAAATGATTCCAGGCAGAGGCTTACAGTCAAGATGTAATTCAGGGGTGGAGTTGGTTCTGGTACCATTTATAGGCCCCTCTCCTTGTTGCGGACAGCTTTAGAACAAGTGTGATTAAGTCAAGGCTTTCTTGCATTAGTCAAAGGATATGAGAAGGGACTGTATGCCTCCCGTACTTGAGGGAATAACCTCCGTAAAGTGCAATGCACACTGAGATAGCTCCCGGCCATGGAAGCAATGATCATTCCAGGGAAAATCAAAGAAGTACTGCCTGAGGGCCTCGCAATCCGCAGCGCCAAATTGCCACAGTCGGCGGTTCTTTGGAGGGTCTGAGGCTGTACCAGAGCAATAGGACAGGTCAAGGTAATTAGGTTGTGATCGGAGGAGCCCAATGGAAGGGAAAGATTAACAGTGTAAGCTGAAGGATTTTTGTAAAGAAGAGGTCAAGTATGTTGGAGCTCTTTCCAAGGCAGTCAGGGATACAGGTAGGGTGCTGTAAAAGCTGCTCTAGGTCATTAAGGATAGAGAAGATGTAGGTTTGTTCACCAGGAGTGGATCAGTGAAAGGAGAAGAGAGAACCAAAGGTGGTGGTGAATATTGAAATCTCGTAGAATGGAGATTTGAGAGAAAGGAGAAACGGATAGAATGTTTTCCATTGCAGAAGTAAGATAGTCGAGAAATTTTCATGGTGGTAGAATTAGGGAGATAAGTAAACAGCACACATATATTTAGTCAGAGAATGACAGAAAAACCGAAGCCAGAGAGTAAAGAATTCAGTAGAATCATGCTCAGGAACATGAGAGCAAGATAAATCGTTTCGTACATATACACAACATGTACCTTTGGCTTTGAAATGAGTATAGAGAAAGTAGGAGGAAACAGAGAAGGGTTTGCTGTCAGTTGCCTCAGACAGCTGAGTCTCAGATACGAAGAGAAGGCGAGGTTTAGAGGAGGAGAGGTGATATTTGGACAGAAAGTTAGGAGGGAAGGCTGCGAATGTTGCAGAAATGAAGAAGTGAGTCAGACATTGGTTCCAGGCATCTCTCTGGAGTCGTCACTCGGGAGACGAGCGGATGGTGGGTGTGGTTGTGAGGTATAGTGGTGTGGTGTGGGTGTGAGGTTTGGTGGTGTGCGGGTGTGAAGTATTATGGTGTGGGTGTGAAGTATGGTGTTTTGGTGTGGGTGCTGAGGTAGGGTGGTGTGGTGTGGGTGTGAGGTATGGTATGGGTGTGGGTTGTGATGTATGGTGGTGGTGGTGTTGTGTGGGTGTGGTTATGAGGTATGGTGGTGGTGGTGTTGTGTTGGTGTTTGGTATGGTGGTGTGGGTGTTTGTTTGGGGTATGGTGATGTGGGTGGATGTGGGTATGGAAGTATGATGGTATGGGTCTGGTGTATGGAGGGTAGGGTGTGAGTATTGGGTATGGTGGTTTGGTGTGGGTGTGGGGTATGCCGGTGTGGGTGTGATGTATGTTGGTGTGGGTGTGGGATAAAGTGGTGTGGGATTGGAGGTAAACTGGTGTGGGGTGTGTGGGGTACCCTAATTATTGGCTTGGGGTAAACAGGTGTGGGTGTGGGTGATTGGTATGGTGGTAAGCTATGGTGGTGTGTGGGTATGGGTGATTGGTATGGTGTAAGCTATGGTGGTGTGGGTATGGGTGATTGGTATGGTGTAAGCTATGGTGGTGTGGGTATGGGTGATTGGTATGGGTGTAAGCTATGGTGGTGTGGGTATGGGTGATTGGTATGGTGTAAGCTATGGTGGTGTGGGTGTGAGATATGGTGGTGTTTGTATGGGTGTGTGGAATGGTGCTGTGGGTGTGGGTATAGGGTATGGTGGTGTGCGTTTGGATGTGGGGATCTTAGTGTGTGGTGTGGGGTATGATAGTGTGGGTTGGGGTATGGTGAATTGTGCGTGTGGGGATTGGGGAATTGTAGGATTGGTTTGGGTGTAGGGTATGGTGGAGTGGGTCTGGGATAGGTTGTGCGGGTTTGGGGGTATGGTGGTGTGTGGTTGTGGGGTGTATGTTGGTTGTGGGGTATGGTGGTGAGTGTAGCGTTGTGAAGTATGATGGTGCAGGTATGGGGTGTAGAGGGTATGTTGGGTCAGGTGTGGGTGTGGGTTATGTTGGGTTAGGTTTGGGTGTGGGGTATGTTGGATGAGGTTAGGGTGTGGGGGTATGTTCGGGTAGGTTTGGGGTGAGGGGGTATAGAGAAGGTTAGGTGTAAGTGTCGTGTATGGTTGGTTAGGTGTTTGTGGTGTGGGGTATTGTTGGGATGTGGTATGAGTGTGGGGGTATGGTGCTGTGGGTGTACGGCATGGTGTTGTGGTGTGGGGTGTGGTGGTGTGGAACATAGTATCGTGGGTGTGGGTGACAGGTATGGTGTGGTGAGTGGGTTTGGGGTATGGTGGGGTGAGGCTTTTGTGGGTTATAGCGGGGTGTATGTGAGTGTGGGGTATGGTAGTATGAGATATTATGGGGTGAGTGTTGGCATCGGTGTGGGGTATGGTGGGGTGGGTGTGGAAGGGGTATGGTGGTGCTGGTGAGGGAAATGATGGTGTGGGTATGATGATGTGGGTGTGGGGTATTAATGTGGGGTATAGTGGTTTTCGTGTGGGGTTGGGCGGTGTGGGGCATGGTGGTGTGTGTGTGTGTGTGTGTGTGTGTGTGTGTGGCTATGGTAGGGTGGGTGCGGGGTATGGTGGTGTGTGTGTGTGTGAGGGGTATGGTGGAGTGTGTGTGTGGGGGGGTATGGTGGGGTATGTGTGGGGGGGATATCGTAGGCTGGGTGTGGGTGCGTGGTGTGGTGTAGGAGTGGGTTTAGGTGTGGGTTACTGGTTGACTGGGTGTGAGTGTGTGGTATTTGGAAGTGGGTGTGGGTGTTAGGTATGGTGTTAGTGGGTGTGGGGTATGGTGTGTATTTTTGGTTGGGTGTGGGTATGGTATGGTACAGGTGTTAGGTATATTGGGGTGGTTTAATGGGTGCTGAGGTATGAGTTGGGTGTGGATGTAGAAAATAATTGGGTAAGTAGTGACTGTAGGGTATGGAGTGGGTTGGGTGTGGATGTAGGATAAAGTGGATTGGGTGTGGGTGTAGGGTTATGGTGGGGTGGGTGTGGGTGTGACGTATGGTATGGGTGGGTGTGGGAAGATAAAACGTAGTAGTGTAATGGTGGGTGTGGGTGGGGTACCGGTATCGTGTGGTGGGTTTGGATGAATGGTATGGTGGGATGGGTGTGGGTTTAACATATGGTGTGGTGGGTGTAGGGGTGGGGTTTGCTGTTAGTGGTTGTGTAGGGTATGGGTGGGGGTGGGTGTGGGTTTAACATGGCGTAGGTGGGGGCGCTGGTAAGGTATGGTGTTAGTGCGGGTGTGGGGTGTGGAGGGAATGGGTGTGGGATATGGTTGGTTGGGTGTGGGTGTGTATGGTTTGGTTGGTGTACTGGAGTGTGGGGCACGGTCTGATTGGAATGTGGGTGTGGTGTATCGTCAGAGGGTGGGGTGTGGGAGTATGGTGAAGTGGGTGTGGGTTTTGGGAATGGTGAGGTGGGGGTTGGTGTTATGTACATTGTAGTGGATGCGGGATTATTGGGTTAGGTGGTGGGAGTTTGGGTTTATGTTTTGGTGAGGAATTGGGTGCGTAAAGGGGCTTGTTTGTTTGTGGGAGCATTTAGTATAAAGTATAATTAAAATAAGTTTCACAATCCTTTCTGCTTCACAATGGTACACACTGTATTTAGAAGGAGTTTGTAGCTATTATATTTGAGATACCATGGTAGGTCTTGTAACAGTGGTGTGTAGGTGCAATAGTGCAAACTTATTAGCCACTGTTTTATACAGTGTGTATTCTTGTTGTCTGTGTTATAGGCTAAAGCAGTAGGTAGTGTATGGTACTGTTGAACATTGTTACCCTGATAAACAAGCGATCTGTATACTGAAACAACATAATATGCTTCGCACTTTTAAAACCCATCATAATACACCCCACAGTACCAAAGAATACCAAAACACATCACAGCATGTATACCACACAGAACCACAGACAGCACATCACAACACATAACACACCATAGCACATGACCACATGACACACACACACACACACACACACACACACACACACACACACACACACACACACACACACACACACACACACACACACACACACACACACACACACACACACACACACACATCACCCCACATTACACCACAACACAAAACAACGAGAACATAACACAACATGCTACACGACTACAAACCTCGCACTATAACAGAAAACAATAGCCTACAGCACAATATAAGATAACATAACCCACCACAACATAACAGACCTCCGTAAACAAGTACACATTTCCAGATAACACTGGGGCTGCTAAATAACACATTCACGTGTGATAATGTGTATGTTTACACACACACACACACACACACACACACACACACACACACACACACACACACACACACACACACACACAATATTGATGGGTGTTTGTTTACGTTACCCCTTCACGACAGTGCTATCTATTTCTGTGTACAGTTTATATGATGCTGTGCAGTGGAGATAATTTTTTGTTCCAGGAGCTGTTAGAGTTAACCCTCATTAACTCCAGTATACAGTAGGGCTGTCCTATAACCAAGAAAATCATGTTACCGGAACCATGATATACTATAAAATGACGTCGTGGTATTGAAGACCTTAATACAGAGTTCTTTAACCAATAAAACCATGTCACTGCAACCACAGTCTAAATGGTAAAGTCATGCTGTGTATGTGCATAAGTGTCTGTGCGTTTGTTTGCTTCTTTCACAAGAACGATAATAGATATCGACGTAATTGTTTTTGCATTAGGTCGGGGAAGGTCCAGGGAGTGTCAAAAAAAAAAAAAAAAAAAAAAAAAATCTGGTGATCGCGCGCAACGGAACAGAGCGAAATTATTGGAAATCGCGGCGGGCGAAGATATGTGACTATCATTTTTTCAATTTTCTGGTCAGAATTGTTCGTTGTAGGCTCAGCAACAGTATGGTAAAAAGATAGTGGTATTTGCAGACATTTTTGATGGAAAGGCTATTTGTTAGTCCTGCAAATTTTTGTTCACAAACACTAGTATACAGTAAAATGACATCATGGTAGTGAAGTCCATAATACTGGAATGGATCTTATACTGTAATGGGTAACTTAAACCTATGGAAGAATTTACTTTTCTTATATTTTACCAGGTCACCAGTCACGGTAGAATCAACAGTGCCGCCACTTTTCCCAAATATGGTGAGTTCACTGTTAAACTCACAAGCTCACAGTACACGGTCTGTGCTTTTATTACTTAAGGCAAATGAGAACACACACACACACACACACACACACACACATTCATTCATTCTGCTGTACTTTACAAAGGTTGTTACGTTCGGGAGTAGTGTACAGAGTTTTTTATTTCATATGTTGTTGGACATGCAGTTTGTAGATAAAAAGATCAGTATTCACTACGGTACCTGTCTCTCACTATTAATATTAGTGTTACTGTACATCTTACAGATACAGGCCATATTCTTTTATGGCATTTTTCACATTACTGTCATTAAGCCCTCCCACCACTTGTACAGTATGTAGTAAAGCTCCATGTTATTGCCTTCTCTCTCTTGCCATCATTAGTGAGTTATGAATTTTTAAAACTCCCATTTAGTTTGTAAGGTCAGCAGTGTGTTTACTTGTAAGGAATTAATGTTATTGTTATTGCACAGAACAATCCTGGAGGAGTGCAGTGTGCTGCATCCCTTATGATGTGAGTGAGCGCCGACCACGCACTCTGCCATGTGGCCACTCCTTTCTGTTCGCCATGCATCTTAGAGTTGACCATGTTTGACAACCAGCTGACCTGCCCCAGATGCCGCATGTCAACCACCCTGCCCCCTCCCTGCATGAGATTTTCCTGTAAGCTACGGAATGGAGGCATTTATCAAAAGGCTTAAGAATGTACAGCTTGTACAGGAAGCAGGTGCAGCTGGTGAAATGCCAAGTGTAAATCTTGCATCAGAAAAAGAGATGTCAGTGAAAACAGGAAGTGACACAATAAAGAAGAGACCCAAGGGGATGAGCAAGAAGCTTTGGTCCATGGTGGAGGAACAGAAGAGCAGTACTGGGAACGTGGTTACTGGATGCCAAGAGACCCAGTCCCAGATGGACCAGTACCGGACCCGGCTGGCCAACTGGAAAGAACAGCACCTTCAGCATCTGAAAAAGCTGGAGGAATTAAAACACGTTGTGACACTGATAGAGGAGGAGGATGCCAGAGTGGTGGCCATGAAGCAAGAAGGACAGGAAGGAGAGAAGCAACTGGAGGCTAGACTGGAGTGTCTGCAGAACGCCAACACACCACAGGAGGTCATCACAGCCATTCACCACAGTGACCTATGCAATATGGAGGTTGAAGACTGGAGGCAGAAGTGCCAAGAATTGTTCCCGGATGTCAACACTGTCACCACCAGCATGAAGGTAGGCAGTTGCTACCTTCTACTTGTACCACCAGGCTTCTGTAGCAACATGAACATACTTATACTGACATAATATTATTAACTTTTGATGTGTGACCTGTACATTAGCTCATAGTTAGCAGGGCCTCCAGCATTAATGTTTCTCTTGGTTTGGACAGATGCGTGAGGTCATCAGGACGGCCCTGGACACATTGCCAGCAGAGACTGATGCCACTCCTCCTCCCACCTTCCTACCACTCCCAGACCCGACCTCCACCATCATGGAGAAAATCAACACCATCACAGAGATGACAAAACGGCCACAGCAAGTAACAGTTAAGTTACCCCTTACTCTCCCGACTCAATATACCCCCACCAGTGTTGTCCCCATGTAATAATAATAATGTATTGGTATCGTCCATATGTACCGTATAATATATTGACACTGTTGACATGTAATAATGAATTGAAAGTATCCACACGTACTACTATACGGACACTTTCCACATTTGCTAATGTACTGTTACTGTCCACAGGTTGAGAACCTCCTGGAGATGAGTCAGCGCATCAAGACGATGGTGAAGGATGGCCTAGTATTTGCCGTCCAAGAAGATCAAGATCGCATTCGCCCCATCAGGACAACCCTAGAAAATGACCAGACGTGCTTGTACTGCCTTTGGGTTGATCCCCCACTACCTTCACGCCCACACACTGCAGGTAACTCCACCATTCTAACATATACCATCAATTCTTTCACCTGTCTGAACCTGTCAGGGTGACCCGATGGCACTTTCACAGGGCAGACTGGGACGGATTTAGAAATTATCTTGCTGATATTCCATGGCAGTCTTTCTTCTCTAGTGATCCCAATTCTACCCAGTCCCACATTTGCGACTTAATACTAGCTGGTATGGATTTATTCATACCAAGTCAACAATTCACTAAAAGATCCAACTCTCCAAAACGGTTTGATGGCAGTTGTGCCAGAGCAACAGCCCAAAAGTCATTAGCATATAACTCTTACTTAAAATCAAAAACATCTGAATCACTCTCCCAATTTAAAATTGCTAGAAATCATGCAAAATCTGTATTAAACCTATCTAAATCAAACTTTCTTCAAAAGCAAGCATCAAAACTACTTAACAACCCTAATGACAATAGAAGATATTCTGGTCAACTCTTAATTCTTTCAATAATAACTTTAACAAGTCATCATCCATTCCCCCACTAAAATCTTCAGATGGCAATATTACAAATGACCCACGTGGGAAGCAGATATCTTTGCTAGTACCTTTGCCAGAAACTCTACCATAGATGATACCAGCCAGAATGTCTCAGTACTGGAACTTGATTCTCCCGAAATTGCCCCACTTAAAATACAGACAAGATACGTAAAATCCATCCTAGACAATTTACCTACCAACAAAGCTCCAGGCCCAGATGGAATTCCGCCAATTGTTTTGAAAAAGTGTTCCCCTGAACTTGCCTCTGTCCTAGCTAAATTATTCAGACTATGCATACGTACTTCTTTATTCCCAAATTCATGGAAAGAAGCCAATATCCACCCAGTTCCGAAGAAAGGAAGTTCGTCTGACCCCTCCAATTACAGACCAATAGCTGTCACATCTTCTCTTGGTAAGGTATGTGAAACTTTAATTAATAAGCATATTGTTAAACATCTTGAATCCAACAACTTAATTAGTGATAGACAATACGGTTTTCGCCACGAAAGATCCACCATTGACATACTCAATCTCTTAACTCTTACCATCCATCAATCAATTGATCTTTTTGGAGAAACTCATGCAGTAGCTCTTGATATCTCTAAAGCTTTCGACAGAGTGTGGCACCGTTCCCTGCTGTCCAAACTCCCTTGCTATGGACTAACGTCTTTTGTTCCTTTGATTTCTTCTTATCTTAGTGACAGGAAAATAAGAGTAAAAGTAGATGACGTATATTCGAATTTCCACTCAGTTAACGCTGGCGTGCCGCAGGGATCAGTTCTGGCGCCAACCCTATTTCTGGTTCATATTAATGATCTCTTATCTGTCACTCATATGCAGATGACTCAACACTACATAGTTCATTCACACTCAGACATCCATTTACAAAGTCTAATATCTCTACCTCTCAACTCAGTACAGCCATCTCCATAAATCAAGATTTATCTACAATCAGTGAATGGGGACAAAACAACCTTGTCTCTTTTAATGCTAGTAAAACTAAATATATACAGTTTACTAATAGACAGATATTGCCAGATTCGTACATTACCTTCAGTGCTACTAATATTCCCATCTCCAAAAGTATTGAAATTCTTGGTGTCTCACTTAACAGTGCCCTAAGCTGGACCTCTCATGTCAGATCACTTGCTAAAACAGCCTCAAAGAAACTTGGATTATTGTACAGAGTCCGTAACTTCTGCGCTGATGAGCAGTTAGCTATAATTTATAAGAGTCATGTGTGCTCTCAGCTTGAATATTGCTCACCCTTGTGGAATGGTTGTTGAGAGGTTGCATTAAGACAACTAGACAAAATTCAGAATAAAGCTGTTAGAATCATTAACAACCCTGCCATTACATATAAACTACCTCCCCTGCAAGTAAGAAGGAATGTTGCCTCCCTTGCATTATTTTACAGATATTTTTTTGGCAAATGCTCAGACGAAGTTGCGTCCATGGTGCCACCTCTCTATGCCTTCCCTCGTGCTACACGGGCATCTGGTAGCGCTCATGACTGGAATGTCACTCAACCATATTGCAGAACTTCTGCCTATCAGAATTCTTTCATTCCCCGAACTGCATCTCTCTGGAACTCGCTTCCCCAGAGTTGTTTTCCTCCAAATTTCAACCCACAACTGTTCAAGTCTAATTGTAACAGATATTTTATGAACAGAGGACACCAGTAATCTGGTGTATGGATTATTTTTAACCCAATTGTTTATCCTTCCTACGGTCTTTTATTTATTAAAAAAAAAAAAATGTGAGTGGTATTAGAGGTAAATTGTGAAATAATGTTGATTTTGTGTATACAGCGTGTCGGGGACAGCATGCAGAGATTGCCAAGTGTGAAAGGACTAAACACACTGGAGACTTTTCGATTGTGTGGAAGAATTTAGTTGACATGTTACACGCTGTAGGTGGGGGCTGGAGCTAGTTCTCTGGCAAGGGTAAGGAGTGGTTCGAGGAAGTTCAGGGAGCTGTTGCCTTGCCTGACATTAAGAGGATTCTCCTTCCATGCTGAGGGGCCTTTGCGTACACCATATTTTTGAGCATAATGCTGTAAGATAATGAGACCTGGGAAGTAAAGGGAGAGAATATTCGTAGGCTCATACATACAGCAACGATAGTGATCAGATGGATGTGTAGTGCGTCCTTTGTAGGTTAAGAGTTGAGAGGAAGAGTGGGACTTGAATAAAATTACATTAGCGTTGTGATGAGAAAGGGTAGATTGATATGGTTTGGGGATGTGGAAGAGGATGGAGAATGACAGCTGGGTGCTGAGGGTGAAAGGCGTGAATACTGGGAGCAGAGTTGCGAAAGGGAGACCGAAAAAGACCTGGGAAGAGGTCATAGATTGCGACAGTGTGACCTCAGGGATAACGGACTAACTAAGAGGTTGCTAGAGATCAAGCACCGTAGACAGCCGCCATGAAGTGACCAAGAACTACGCATGCAAGCATGTTGGAACCTTTATGCAGGAAAGAATAAACGAATTATCAGTATAATATGACTACTTACAGTAATGACTAAATCTGAAGTTAGTTTTGTAGCTCATTTCCTTTTGTCTATTTTTTTTTATATTTAATTTTGCTCTTGTTTCCAGTTCTGTCTCTCCCTCTTTCTTAACCAGATTTCCTTGTCTCCCAGTTTCATTATATCCCCCCCCTCCTGCCCTCTCTCCCTTATTTCTCTCAGCTTGCTCTTCACTTCATCTTACACTTTCTCGTTCTTCCCCTCCTTCTTCACTTGGCAGACCTCATACTTTGTACCCCTTCTTGTTGTTCTTATTTTCTTCCTTTTCCTCTTCTGTGCATGGCGTTTCCCGCGTTGTCTTTGCAGTTCACTACTTCCTACCAGTGTCCGTCCTTTTCTCACTTCTCTGAGTCCTCTATAGGAGTACTAGTATATTTCATTCCCATTTCTCCACATCTTCTTTTCTTTCCTTCCCCTCTCGGTCCGTCTCTTTCCTTTTATATCCTGCCTTATATTTCTGTATTTATCTTATCTTTCAAGCAGTCACTTTATCTGTCTATATATCTGTCTGTCTACCTGTATAACTATCTGCCTACCGATCTATCTATCTATGTCTGTCTATATACATATACATGTTTCGAATCACTTGTTTCCCAAACCACCACATCCATGTCTGTATATCTATCTCTTAATATACATATACATATTTCAAGTCTGGCGGCTTTCCCAAACCACCGTATCTATCTGTCTCTGTCTATCTGTTTATCCATCTATCTATCGATCCGTATGTACAAATACACATTTCTAGTCACCTGTTTCCCATACCACCATATCTGTGAATCAGTAGGTCAGTCTGTCTATCCATCTATCTATCAATAGCTATCCATCTGTCTATCTGTCTGTCTATCTATCTATCTATCTATCTATCGATATAAGGAACAGGAACACTACCGTAGGTCAGACCCACATCATGTTTATTTCTGACAAACGTTTCGAAATATAAACGTTTCATCATCAGAGCCTGTACACAGGAAATAGCACCATTAAAATGAAAGACGAGAAACATTATGAATCATATATACCTAAACATTAAAGTTACACACACACACACACACACACACACACACACACACACACACACACACACACACACACACACACACACACACACACACACACACACACACACACACACACACACACACACACACACACACACACACACACACACACACACAGAATTTCAAGGTAATTTCAAGGTGAATGTAGGGAAGAGCAAAGTTATAGTCTTCGAGAGAAATGAAGCCACTGAATATACAGTGAGGTTGAAGGATGAAGAAATTGAAAATGTGAGTGCATTGAAATACTTGGGTAGTGTGATGAGTAAGGATGGAAGTTTGGAGGATGAAGTGCTTGAAAGAGCACAACAGGAAAGAAAGGTTGCTAGTTCTTTGAATGCAGTGATAAGAAATAGGGGAACGAGCGTGGAAGTACAAAAGTTGCTGCATGATAGTATTGTGACACCCACTCTAACGTATGGAAATGAAGCTTGGACGTTGTTGGAAGGACACAAGTCAAGAATGAGAGCAGTGGAAAGAGAGTTATTAGAGAGGAGCATGTGGAGTTACATGGAGAGACAGTCAAATGAGGAAATGAAGGAGCGTTGTGGTGTGAAGGTGGCTGTGATCGAAAGCCATAGGAGAAATACACTGAGGTGGTTTGGCCATGTGGAGAGGATGGAGAGTAAGAGACTAACGAGAAGAGGGGTATATGAGTGAGGTGGAGGGGGAGGCCAAGGATGAGATGGAGGGTTGTAGTGGGGAGGTATATGACAGAGGGGGGTGTGGGCTGGGAGGAGGGCAGTGAAATGGCTGGGGACAGGGCGACATGGAGGCGATTTGTTTGTGGCCACTCCTTACGAGATTAAGGCGTCTGGCAATAGATAGATAGATAGACAAACATAGATACATGTGCTGATATCTGTAAGGAAAAGGAAACAAAATATCCCGAGGGCTCTTCCCTCAAGATGTGAATACACGAAAGCGCTCGGGATATTTCGTGTTTCCTTTTCCTTGTGGGTATCAGGATATCTATGAATCACTTGTTATTTAATGATTTAATTGCTCATACATACATATACTTACATACACACTCCTATTCCTTGTCGCTCATCATACTCCCCTTCTCTCTAGTCTGTTTTTTCTTTCCCGTGTTACAAAATCTCTACTGCTCTTTTTCGTCTCCCACACATTTATTCTTTTTCTTTCTTCCATCCTTCTCTCCTGCCTTTTGCTTCCCATCCCCTTATTCCACTGTTCTTCATCTATTTTCTTTCTTCGCCTTCCTCCATTATTATTTCTCTCCGACCATTCTGGTTGCCTTGCCTCTTTCCTACCTACCCGTCACTCACACCCTCTCAGAGTTTACTTCTTTCTTAAATCCTTCCCTTATCTGAGTACGCACCACATGATATTGGTAATATACAGTACACTACAGTACACCATGTGATCGCCTGCTAATCCACTGAGGTATGCGGTGCAACTACTCAGTCCTCCTAAGCTGGAATAACTTCGGCTAACCGGCTGACAAGTGGGTGAAACTCGCTCACCTTCGGCTGTGAAGTGACTGCTAGATCCCAGGAGGGATCTTTACCCCTACACAATTGTTGACTCTATACAGAGGTTTTATCCGCCCCTGTGTGGAGTACAACTCTCATGTGTGGGGAGGCTCCCCACATACAGCTCTTCTCAATAGGGTGGAGTCAAAGGCTTTTCGTCTCATTAACTCTCCTCCTCTTACTGACTCCTTCAACCTCTGTCTCTTCGCCGCACTGTTGCATCTTTATCTCTTTTCTATCGCTACTTTAATGGTCACTGCTCCTCTGAACTGTCTGCTTGCATTCCTCCACCTCTACGACGGGCGCGTAGCACCCGTCTGGCAGCAAACTCTCATCCCTTTTCTGTCCAACTCTCTAATGCAAGAGTTAACCGTTACTCCCAGTCTTTCATTTATGCAACAGGTCAACTCTGGAACTGTCTCCCTCTGTCTGTATTTCCTGCTGCCTATGATCTCCAGTATTTCAAACGCAGTGTGTCCAGACATCCCAAAATGATCGGATCTTGAATTTGGCTCTCTATTGTATTTTGTTTTTCTCTTGGAAGGAACTGTTACTGCGGGCCGTGGCCTTTGGTTCCTTCTTCCTCGCATAAAAAAAAAAAAAAAAAAAGTTAAGTCCATTACCAGTCTTCAGGTGACTGCCAACTTCCAGAAGGGATTAGCCATAATAAAAGCACAGACTCGCACACACATTCAGCTCACTACACTCTCAGTCACTAAGTCACACGATGTGGTACTGCCCTTTCCCACAATATACTCTTGTAACATAAAATATGTTGTAGTGCATCAATAATATACGACGTAGACCCTATGACACAGTGTTTGATATAGTCATTGGACAATTCCAGGCATCCCGGACCCCAGCCGCCCCAGTTCCAGCCGACCCGGTCCCAGCAGCCCAGGCCCAAGCAGCCCCGGTCCCAGCAGCCCAGGCCCAAGCAGCCCCGGTCCCAGCAGCCCAGGCCCAAGCAGTCCCGGTCCCAGCAGCCCAGGCCCAAGCAGCCCCGGTCCCAGCAGCCCAGGCCCAAGCAGCCCCAGCCCTAGCTTAGAAGCTCCAGCCTGGCCCAGCAGCCATTGTCCTGGTCCAGCAGTCCCAGCTTTGGCCCTCCAGGACTACCAGGTCCCCCTTGTTTGAGAGGGACCCCCGGTGCCCTCGCCGCCCCACCGGGCCTTGGCCCGGCAGCTAATCCCTGGCCCAACAGCCCCAGTCCTGGCCGAGCAGCCCCAGCCTTGGCCCAGCAGCCCCAGCCCTCGCCCAGTGCCTTGCCCCCAGCAGGTCCGGTACCAGTAGGCTACCCTGGCCCCATACCACCCTTCCCCCTCCCTGGCCCCTCTGCGGCCGGTTTTGTTCAGCCTCCCCATTAGATCACTCCCTTCCCAATTTAAAATGTTCAGTACTGTATGAAATATGCTGATATGCTAGGTGTAACCGTGTTTTATGCTCCCCTGTTAGTTAACTACTGTTGTACAGTACAGTAAACATTTATTTTCCTTTATTTCATTACTGTACATCACTTATGCCATATCCATATTCCTAGCCTACCACTCATGTTACACATTTACTCCCCACTTCCATGTACAGCTGGCGGCATAAATTCGCGTTAGGCCAGCAGGTATGATATGGGCCCGAGTGCCTGGCAATACTGTATGAAGAAGAGTTGGGATATGCATTTTAATGGCCAGTGTCTATGCTTAACATTCGGATATATGCTCGGAACAATATTATGTATGTACTGTAGGTAATGATCACCTGCAATGCAGAATGCAATAAACTCATGAAATGTGGTATGAAAATATACTATACTCTCGGTGTTAATTCCTTTCTGGTCACTCTCCTCTGCACCTCCCTGTGTCCCTCCCCTCCAATCTGTCTTCCCCCTTACCTCATTCCCACCCCCAAATTGTTATCCCTTCCCCTCCTTCTTTTCCTCTCATTTTCTATCTCTTTCCCCATACCATCTCCCCTGCAACCTCTGTTGAAAAAAACTCATTTTTTAAAACACCACCATGCTTGTTGCACCGTATTCCTTTATTATTCGCGACACATTTAATATTCTATATCAATACGATATTTGGTGTCATTATCATCGCTGCTGCAACCATGCTTCATCATTATTATTCCCCTTTCATTGCCATGCTGTTGTCTCCTTTCTCATCCCCTTTTCTAGTCCCCCCCTCCGTTATTCCTGACACTCCCGAGATACAGGTAGCCTTGGAGTCTGGCATTAGAGTTGCATTCTAATGCTAATCTCTGTCAGCATCTCATTCAACCCGTCTTCCCAATTCTTCTTCCTGGCACACTCTCACCGCTCCCTCTACCTCTCCTTGGCATGGGTGTAATGTCATGTTCTGGGTTATATTGTGTAAGCAGTCACTCATCCTTGCATATGTATCGGAGTCTAGATATTGTCAGATGAGTCCGTTCCTAAAGGCTCAGCAATACCTGTTTTCGTGGTGCACTAGCAAAGTGAGTTCCCATGCCCCACGTAATATACATATATGCCACCAGTGGTAGCTTGATTGTTGCATGCTCATGACTTTCGTGCAGTATGAAGGAATAGCAGCAGGGGTGCTTTTTATGGCAGGACAGTTGCGCTGGATTCGAACTTGCGTCATCAAAATTACCATTTCAGTACCATGACCAACCAGCCACAAGTCCCCCTGCAGCATATACTACAAAATCTTGCGCGAGGCGTATAGTTGAAGTAAACATATTCATTCATTTCCCACTGTTTACTTCAGGTATGTTCCATGTGTATGACGCAATATTTGCAGCTTCTATGTGAAGTGTCACAGTAGCTGAATATCCTTACCGAGGTGTCAGTCACTGTTTCGTAAGTAATCATGGTTTTAATACCAATAACCTAGGTATCGGTATGAAGATATCTGTCAGTACTGTATTTTTCTTCTTGAATTGTTTGCTTGTGTAGTCTGTTGTCATCCTCTGAAAACCTGGTTTTAACATGGGTCATCACTACTAAAGGAATGATTTGTAAAGAGGATAATGGCACCGTAGAGTGATAAACGGGGCTAGCGAAACCAAGGGAGAGGAGGGATTATAACGGTAGAAAAAAAAAGAAAGAAAAGAAGGGAGAGACGGTAGGGATAGAGGGAGTGGGGAGGGCTGCGGTAGGGAAGGAAGAAGACTGTGGATGGGAGGGGTAGGGAAGATAAACCAGAAGGGAAGTAGCACCGAGAAAATAATTATGATTTCATATGGCATTTCAGAGCATATTATTAAGTTTACTGCATTTTGCATTTCAGATTATTACATACAATACATAAAGTAACTTGTGTTCCGAGCATAACTCCGAATGTCAAACTTAAACAAGCAATTAAAATGCTTACCTGTCAAATCATCTCAATACAGTATTGCCAGACACTCGAATATCATGCCTGCTGCTTAACGCGAATTCATGCCGCCAAGTACCGGCTGCACATCGTATTCTATGTATCCGTAATAGAATTTTTGTAACTGTATTACAGGGGTGTGCTTGATTATTATTATTTTTTTTTTATGTTAGTTTCCTCAGATTTTTTTTATTCTATTTGTGTGTGTGTGTGAGAGAGAGAGAGAGGGGGAGTAATGTTACGTACCAAATAATACTGCTAACAGACGCCACATGGTCGCCTGCTAATCTGCTAAAGTATGCGGCGTGACTGCCCACGCCTCCCTAAGGTGGATAAACTATGGCTAGCCGGCTGACAAGTGGGTGAAACTCTCACAGGTAGCTAAGTCCACCACCAGTTGTCAAGTGACTGCTACTGTAACTCTCAGATGGGATTAGCCATAATAAAAGCACAGACTTGCACACACATTCGGCTTCCTACACTCATTAAGTCACACGGCGTGGTACTCCCCTCTCCCACAACATACCCATTTAACTTACAATATGTTGTAGCGCATCAATAATATATGACCTGGACCCTATGGCAGAGTGTTTGATATTGTCCTCTTTGGTAGTATGACACTCGTTCTACTACATCTGTGTATCGTCTTCCTCACTCTCACATTTTCTCTCTTTTTTTTCCATTATCATGTACTTTTCTCCATCCCGTCACCTCTGTTCTCTTTTGTTCCTTTTTATTTCTCTCCTTCTTTGTCATTTCACATTTGTCTAAATCTGTTTCTTCTCTGTTTTCCTATTTTTCTATTTTATTTACATTTTTCTCGTTTTCTCCACACTCGTTTTCCATATCCCTTTTCAAATGTTTACATTTACATGAAAGACGGACACGGAAATTGTTTGGGTTGAAATTAGTAACAACAGGGAGAAATTACGCTTAGTAGCTATTTACTGTTCTCCGAAATTAAGTACAGTAGATAGTAAATACCTTTGAGAGGAGGTGAGGAAAGCGTCACAATCCAGCTTAACAATAACTGTGTGGGATCTTAACCTGCCAAGGGTAAATTGGTGAAATCTGACTGGGGATGCAGAATCAAGGGAATTTCTAGAGGTGGTAACAACATAATTTCCTTTATCAGTATATCGGGGAGCCCACCAGAGGTAATAATATACTAGATTTGGTGTTATCTACCAAAGAAAACGTCATTTGTGATACAGAAGTTGGTGGACGACTTGGTAATAGCGATCATGAAGCAATTAAGTTCAATTTTATTTGGGATATCATAGCTACTGAAAATCCCTTGACCGTTCCTAATTTTTGTCTATGAGATTTTGATGGATTAAAAGCTCATTTTAGAACTGTCGCATGGAGAAACTAGATACCTTACGGAGAGTAAGGTCACGGGGGAACCCCGGGTCATATGAGAGGGGCAGTAACTGGGTGGGAGTATGTGCCAGGTCACTGGGGAAGCTCAGGTCATAGGTGAGGTACAGGATATAGGTGGGAGGGTGCATCAGGTCATAGATGAGGGACAGGATATATACTGTAGGTGGAAGTGTAGTTCAGCTGATAGACATAAACTCAGGTCCGGTACCAAGCAGCCGTTCGGCCAGTGAGAAAATTTCTCGCTGGCCGAACGGCTGCTTGAATATGAGTTAGTAAATGTAACACACAGAGGCCAAGATAAATATATCCCTTACCGTTTAGAACGAATAATTTAGAACCAAGATGGTTAAGCAACAGATTGAAATCTCTCATAGGCCATAGGAAAGGAATATATAGCTAAATAAAAAGTGGGAAGGAACACTTACGTAACTGGTACGCGATTATGAAGAGAAGTAAAGAGGGAGATACAGAAAGCAAAGCGAGGCTATGAAATTAAGGTTGCTAGTGAATCAAAAGAAAACCTGAAGAGTTTTTACCAAATGTAGGCCACCGTACGAAAAATAAAGATAGGATAGGACCTCTCAGAACAAAACCAGGTAACATTACCAAAGAAAATTTAGACCTGGTCCCTCAAGCAGCAAATATTTACGGTGATATAATACGGAAAATATTCTTAGTAAAATAATCATTAGTAAAGAGGACGTATTGAAAGGAATTAATAAGTTAAAAAAAAAACCAAATCGCCAGGTCTGCACGACATATATGCAAAAATTATAAAGGAAACCAAAGATGACATATCAGCCACTTTTACGTATTTTAATGATTCTTTAAATTCAGGAGAAGTTCCAGAGGCGTGGAAGACCATAAACGTAGTGTCCACTTTTTAAATTCGTGACATAGCAGTTGCGTCGAATTATTGTCTGATAAGTCTAACGTCAATGGCAGTGTTAAGTCCCCGTCCCACACTGCCACGAGCTCCAACAGCAGTAGTTCAGTAAAGGAAGGACGTTGCCCAGTGAGTTGTTCTTAAAGGCAGCCTTTTGGTGTGCATCAACGAGGTCAGCTAAGGTGTAGCAAATGAACAATGGCTTCTTAAGTTCAGTGTCTTTATTTTCTTAATAATTACACTTAATGCTTGCTAACTTCACTGGGGTGGCTCGGTCGGTAGAGAGGTGGCCTGCAGTTCTAACGGACCCAGGTTCAAATCCCCACTGAAGCAGGGAACAGTTTAAGGATTTGAATTTCGTTATAGCGGGCTTTACTGATCTACGAGGAGACCCGCGCTAATACCAATACACCAGTCCTGTATAAGACAGCCCTATCATGTATTCAATATGGACGGTAGGTGTTAGCGCCGAAGTGGTGACATGTAGAGGTGTAAGGTATGTAGGAGGACTACTGGGCCTTGGGAACAGGCTGTGAAGCCTATGCCCAGAATCGGACACATAAAAAAAAAACTGCAATTACACTTAATACTTGCCAACAACACTTCACTGTTTTCACAAGTACTGGAGCTATACAATATGCAGTTACACTGCATTGATACTGAACTAAACTCAAACTGAACTGAAGCTGCTTAAGTTTCTTCCCCATCCGTATATAAGCTTCCTATATTCTAGAAAAATCTACTATATTCTCGAGGAAGCAACCGTTATCAAACCGGAGGCATCCAAAATATCCAGAGTTTTCTGACACAATATAACACTCTGAATTATTTAGCATACAAACTGAGATAAAATTACATAACTTTACAAAGAATCACATAAAACATTATAGAGAAAAAGAGCACAAAAATTAATGTACAATGTTACAAAATACCTTCTCTCACAAATAGCAGCCTAACTGGCAACTCTAATATGTAGCGGAAAACTTTGAGAATCTTTAGGAATACTCCAGCACTACCTAACTGGCAAATCCTGCTTCTCGACACTACCCCCTCCCTAGTCCTTTTGTTGACCCGACAAAACTACATAGTGTATGCAAACATAATCCTTAATCCAAACTTAACATCTAATTATACACAAAATAATCCTTCAACTTATCAGGGTGTCTCCTATGCCGCGTCTGATGATGTTCCTGCGCCTCCACACAGTCCACTCCTCCTGGAATGTCTTTGTACTCATCTTGATGCACTTCTCCCGCGAAACTGTCACAAACCTCTTGTACTGCAGCTCCTTGGTCCTCAACATCCTCGGCTGCGGGAGAGCACGATTCCTCGGAGACATCCTAGCTGTACTATAATATCACTATCATGAAGCGACTTTTTTTACATTTACTTTTTTACGCTCATGCTCACTTTCTTATTTCTTATCACTGCTTTCAAAGAACCAGAGACTTTTCTTCCTTGTTGTCCCCTTTCAAGCACTTCATCCTCCAAACTTCCATCCTTACTCATCACATCACTCAAGAACTTAAATGCAATCACAGTTTTCATTTCATCACCATCCAACATCACTGTACATTCAGTGACTTCATTACTCCTGAAGACCATAACTTTACTCTTCCCTACATTCACCTTTAGTTTCCGTTTCTTACACACTCCCAAACTCATTCACCAAGCCTTCCAGTTCCCCTTCGTCTTCTCAGTACAGTATCATCCGCAAACAAGAGTGAAGGAAGTTTCGAAACGCTGTACTTTCTAATTAGGGACACTCCAACATCCATTGCCCTCCCTCGTATTTTATAACCCCATTCATATACAGATTGAACAACCATGGAAACATGACACATCCCTGTTTCAATGCAACCTTCAGATAAAAAAAAAAAAAATTCACTCAGCTCACTGTCCACATGCACTGCAGCCTTAGCATCCTCCTACATACTCTTCACAAAATTCAACAACTTCCATTGACTCCATAATCATCCTTAATATTTTCCACATTTCTTGTCTATCCACCCTATCATAAGCTTTATCCAAATCCATGAAAGCCGCATACAACTTCTTTCCCTCCTCTAGAAACTTTTCCACTAAAGACCTAAGAATGAATAATCTGATCTACACAACCTCTTCCCTTCCTAAAATCTCCCTGTTCTCCTCTAACTAATTCCTCTGTTATTTCCCTGACTCTGTCAACAAGTATCTTACTTAAACTTTTCCTATTTCAGTTAGAACACAAATGCCTCTATGATTATTACACACTTCTATTTCCCCTTTTCCTTTGTCTGTCTATCTATCTATTGCCAGATGCCTTAATCCCTTATACGGGGTGGCCACAAACAAATCGCCTCCACGTCACCATGTTTCCCGCCAATTTACTGCCATGCTCCCAATTCACACCCCTCTCTCATATACCTCTCCATTACATCCCTCCATCTCATCCTTGGCCTGCCTCTCCCTCTTTCCCCCTCCACCTCACTCATATACACTTTCCTTGACAGTCTCTCACTCTCCATCCTCTCCACATGGCCAAACCACCTCAGTGTGTTTCTCCTAATGCTTCCTATCATATCCACATCCACATCACAACGCTCCTTCACATCCTTATTTGTCAGTCTGTCTCTCCATGTGACTCCACAGGCTTCTCTCAAATAAATCATTTCCACTATTCTCACTCTTGACTTGTGTCCCTCCAACAACATCCAAGCTTCATTTCCATATGTCAGAGTTGGTATCACAATACTGTCATGTAATAACATTTTCACTTCCATGCTCACTTCCCTGTTTCTTATCACTGCCGTCAAGGAACCAGCAACCTTTCTTCCTTGTTGTACCCTTTCAAGCACTGCACCCTCCAAACTTCCATCCTTACTCATCACACTAACCAAGTACTGTACTTAAACCCACTCACATTTTCCATTTCCTCATCATCCAACCTCACTGTACATTCACTAACTTCATCTCTCTCGAAGACCATAACTTTACTCTTCCCTACATTCACCTTTAAATTCCGTTTCTTACCCACTCTCCCAAACTCATCCACCAAGTATTGCAGCTCCCCTTCGTCTTCACTTGACAACACAGTATCATCTGCAAATAACAGTACAGGGAGCTTCCAAACACTTCCCTCTCTCATTAGGGCCACTCCAACATCCACCACCCTACCTTGTATCTCTTTTATGACCCCATCCATATACAGATTGAACAACCATGGAGACATGACACATCCCTGTTTCAACCCAACCTTCAAATAGAAAAACTCACTCAGTTCACTATTCACACGCACTGCAGCCTTAGCACCCTCATACATACTCTTCACAGTATTCAACAACTTCCCATCTACTCCATATATTCTTAGTACAATTCTTGTCTGTCCACCCTGTCATATGCTTTCCACAAATCCATGAAGGCTGCATACAACTTCTTTCCGTTCTCTAGACACTTTTCCACTAAAGATCTAAGAAGGAATATCTGATCTACACAACCTCTTCCCTTCCTAAAGCCTCCCTGCTCTTTTCCAACTAATTCATCGTTATTTCCCTAACTCTGTCAATAAGTATCCTACCGTATACTTTTCCTATTACACGAAGAAGACAAATGCCTCTATGATTACCACACACTTCTTTTTCCCCTTTCCCTTTGTATAAGGGAATAATTATACCTGACTTCCAATCATCCGGGACTTTACCTTCCTCCCAGGCCAATCTGCACATCTACATACATTCTACTACTATCTCTCCCCCATACTTCAGCATTTCACCACACACTCCATCAATTCCTGGGGCTTTCCCCATTTTGACTTTCTTCAATGCTTCCACAACTTCTATCCTACTGATATCTTGCTGTCTTCTCACCTCCCTCCTTCTCTCAGCCATTCCCCAGCCACTTATACGTGCATTACTTTCATTCTCTATGTTCAGCAATTTCTTAAAGTGTTCTCTCCATCTGGTCACTTTTTCTCCCTTCTCAACTAGTAATCTACCATTTTTTCTTTCACTCTCCTACTAACTTCATTACCACCCTGTCTGACTCTCATTACCTCTTTCCAGAACATTTACTTATAGTCCCTCCTCTTGACACTGAAATTCCTCCCAAATTCCTCATCCACTCTCTTCTTACTCTCTCTCTTACTAATCTTTTCACTCCTCTCTTCCTTTCTACATATAACTCTGTCTTCCATCTCTCAGCTTCTTCCACGCCCCTGTTTCTCATCCATTCATTATTTGCTTTCTTCTTTTGTGTTTTGTGCCATAGCCTGTCTCACCTCTTCATTCCACCATGCTGTTCCTTGCACCCCCTTTCGTCTTCTCTTCACCTCAGAGATCACCTCACATGCTGCACATATTTCCTTTGTGAACATCTTGCACACACCTTCCACGTCCCTGATCTGCTCCAGTTCATATTTACCCAATCGTTCCTCCACCTCTCTCTTATATTCTGCCTTTTTCTCATCCTCTTGCTACCTTTCAACTCTCTTTACATCTACTTCTTCCTCCTGTCCTTCTCTTCTTCTATTTCTCCATTTTACTTGGACCTTGATTCTGACCACCACAAAGTGGTGGTCAGAAACTCCAGTCCCCCAACCTCTATATGCTCTTGCATCCATTACACATCGTGTCCTTTCATCCACACACAGATTATCAATCATTGCCTTCCCTTCATTCAGTTCACCATCCACCCTTCTCATCACTCGCCATGTATACCTGTGGATCATTTTGTACCTGAAGAGGGTATTAGCTCTCACCAACCCCCTCCCGGCACGAATGTCCACTAAAGCACTGGCATTCTCATCTATCTCAGCAGGCACACCCCACTCACCAACTGCTCCATCCACCTTCACATTCCGTACTTTACCATTCGTACCACCAATCAAAAACACCGTCTCATTCCTTTCAAACTTTTCCATGCACACTTCCACATTTGTCCAGAACTCTTCTCTCAATCTGCTTGCACGATCTTGCATTGGCACAGACACGCACACAATCGCCCACGTTTGTAGTCCAACTTTCAGTCTTACCCACACAATCCTTGAGCCAACTGATCCATACTCTCTTAAATTCTCCTTCCATCTGATACTTAAAACAATACACACTCCTTTTGCCCTCTCATTCTCACCTACTCCTGCCCATATACCTCATCCATACTCCCATTCTCTCGCACACTCACCTCTCCATTTAGTTTCAGTTAATCCACATACATCCACTTTCGCACCCTCAAGCACCTGGACAATTTCTCTCTCTTTCACCTCATGATTTGCACCCCTTACGTTCCAGGTCGCTATCCGTATGATGTAATTTGTACCTTCCTCCCAGGTCAATCTGCACATCTTCCACATCCATTCTACTACGTCTATCTCTCCCCCATGATTCAGCATTTCACCACACACTCCATCAATTCATGGGACTTTCCCCATTATGACTTTCTTCATTGCTTCCACTACTTCCATCCTATTGATCTCTTCCTCCCTTCTCATTTCCTCCTTCTCCCAGCCATTTCCCGGCCACTTATACTAGCATTATTTTTATTTTTATGTTTAACAGTTCCTTAAATAGCTTTCTCCATCTGATTACTTTTCTCCCTTCTCCACTATTAATCTGACATTTTTATCTTTCACTACCCTGCTAACTTTTTTATAACCCTGTTTAAATCTTTTTACTTCCCTCCAGAACATTTTCTTACATTCCCTGCACTTGACACTAAATTTCCTTCCAAACTCCTCGTCCACTTTCTTCTTACTCTCTTATTAATCTTTTCCTCTCTACATGTAACCATTTCTTTTGCCTCTCAATTTCTTCCATGCCTCTACTTCCCATCCACCCTCTGTATTCATTCTCCTTTTATGACACAGCTTGTCTAACCTCTCCATTCTACCTTGCTCTCCTTGCACCCCCTTTTGTCATCTCTCCACCCCACACACCACTTCACATGCCACACTGATCTCTTATGTGAATATCTTGCACACACCTTCCACCTCCCTCATCTGCTCTGTAAGATACACTGCTGAATTTAACAATGTTCTCTGTAGGTTTTCTGTCAGTTAGAAATCCTACACCACAAACTCTTTCATTTTGTCTTCCTCTGTAGTAAAATAGGCGGTTTCTGTCTTGGAGCTGAATAAATTTTTCTTCTTTTCTGTGAATCTCTCTCAAACCTACGATATCTCAAATAATGTTTTCTAATTCAGTCATGAAGTTGTCAAGTTTGTAACCTTCTGTGAGGCTTCTTATATTGTACATATTGATCTTCAAGGATTTCTGTTTAATGTCCCGGTCTCTGATTTTCCTAAACATTGCCCACCCACGTTCAGTGGCACACTGCCTGTAAGCACTGGAGGCAGTGCGATTGGATCTTTAGTAGACGATGATCCAACAGTAACGCCCGTGTAATCATTAACAGTACACTTCATGTTTTATTGGGTGGTCTCTGGCAAATAACCTCACCTCCCTGCCAGATAGTTTCTGGTGAGATGTAATTTTTTTTGCCATCTTATTCAGTATATTCGATGGAGCCCTATATATCTACAAGGAGTTCCGTGGCCTGCGCTGTCTAAGACGGTACCTCGTGTATCTACAAGGCCTTCCTCTACCTGCCATCTGGGAATACGCCAGGTAGCAGTGGGATCCTGCCCCTTGATTTAATATATATATATATATATATATATATATATATATATATATATATATATATATATATATATATATATATATATATATATATATATATGCCTTTATATTTTATGTTTACTTTGTTCTTTTTTTTGGGAAGGGGGAGAGAGCAATGCTGGTCGTCTTGCTTTGACAACTCTCATACCGTTTTCCTCAGCATCAACTGGATTGTCTACCCCATTAGCGGTAAAAACACAAGGTCATTCTAAAATTGATGTAGAACATGATCTTTGGAGAACTGTCTTTTTCAGTCAGCCAAAAACACAGTCTATAATGATAAAGAAATGATGTGAAGTTTTACGGTACATTAAACTGCTTGCTCCTTTCTCCTTGTTTCTTTTCTTCATCCTTCTTATCTTTGTCCCAACTTTCTTTCCTCTCCCCTCATCCACGTTCTCTCATTTCTCCCTTCCCTTCCAAACTCTTTCCTTTCATTTAAGCTTCCGTGAGAACAGAATTTTCTGTTGTTGCCCTTTTTCTGTAACAGTCCATATATACTTTTTTTTTTTTTTTTCTCACCCTTACCCCCTTTTTTCACAAATTCTTTTTCCTTATTCGGCAGGAAGAATATGGTTGTTTACGAAAATTAATAGAAAAAATATAGTAACGGATAACGACGTATTATACGGTATTCCTATTGTTTTCTGTTGGCTCTTGCTAGTACTGTTTTCTAATCACTGTTTGTGATCGAATTTGATGTCTCATCGAAAAAAAGAAATGACTTACAGTGGGGTGGCCCACATATAAAGCATGCTTGTTTAAGTGCCAAAACAAGAAAAAAAGAAAGGTTAAAAACCACTGCACTAGACCATGAGGAGTCCATTTGGTTATATGATTACAACTCTTCGTTGTGAATTGATTCCTGAGTTACAGGAGACCATTGTCTTGTCATTTAGTGCAAAGGCATGTGAAGGTTACGCAACACTGAGCGTGTTTTCTGCTCTCCTACTTACCACGAAGATTTATTTGGAGGAATACTAATATAGTTTATGCGTTGGGAAAAACAGCATACAGTTAATCTAGTGCAGATAGAACTCTCCTTGTTATTTTATATACCAGTGAAATAATTCAGAAAATGGCATTTAATTTTGTTAATATTTTCTAGGCTATTTCCCACTATCCGATAGGAGGAAAGATGGGTTGGGATGATCATGATATTGATTCCGTGCTATGAGAGGATTTAGGAAATTCTTTATAGATGCAGGCGGCTTTTATGTTTAGTTTGCTTCTGTGAACAGTATCAGTCTGAAGCAGGATTAGCCAGGCAACAAGTCAAGCTGTAAATGGAACCACGGAAGCGGAACAAATCGGGCTTCATCCGTATATTCCAAACAAAGGAAAGCGTTAAGACCGCCCGCTAACTGAACTGTTTTTTTTTTTTATTTTTTTTTTGTAACGAAGATGAACATAGAAAATAAAAATAAATTAAATACAGAAAACATCCATACACCATACCACGGGTGTCTTCCTTTAATAATAATAATAAAAAAAATCAGTAACAGTCTTTAACTGCTGTGCAGGGGCGCACCCAGGAATATTTTTCGGGGGGGGGGGGCATAAAAATGAAAATTGTGGCTAGAAAAAAAAAATCTTATAATCATGATTTTTTAAAGCGACTATTAGTGTATTTCGTTTCTTACAAGGAAGGAAATTTCGGGGGGGAGGGGCATTGCCCCCTTGGCCCCCCCCTGGGTGCGCCCCTGCTGCTGTTGACTGAAGTCTGAGAGAGAGAGAGAGAGAGAGAGAGAACTATTAGGCTGTGGTGTTTGTGATGGTGCTGGAGGGTGGTGGTAAGGTGAGGCACTAAGGATAACTTTTAACGTAAATGTTAGTACCTCCGCCAAAAAGTTGGAGGAGGTTATGTATTCACGTAGGTTTGTTTGTTCGTTTGTCCACACGATGTCTCCAAAAGGTCTCAATGAATTTCAGTGAAATTTTTGTGGAAGGGTAGGCCATGGGCCAAGAAAGAATTGATCAAATTTTGGACAGATCCGTATCTGGATCTGGATCCTGATCCTATGTATCCAGCTTCCAAAAGTTCTCAATGAATTTCAGTGAAATTTTGTGGAAGGGTGGGCCATTGGCCCAGAAAGTACTGATTAATTTTGGGGACCGATCAGGATCCTAATCCGGATCCTATGCATCGAGCACAATGTCTCCAAAAGTTTACAATGAATTTCGATACAATTTTCTGGAAGAGTGGGCCATGGCTCAAGGAACAATTGGTTAAATTTGGGGGCGGATCCGGATCCCATGTATTCCTCACAATATGTCCACGGATCCGTATCCGGATCGTTTTTTATGGCAATGGCATTGGAGGAGGTATGTGCTCTCTAAGTGCTTTCTAGTTGCTCTTTAGCCCAGCATTGAATCATTCTCTCTCTCATTCTTTTCTTGTGTCCTGCCGTTGTCACTGTTTCCCTCTCTTCCCCATCATGTTCTTCATATTTGTTAAGCAACAGATGTCACTAGGGACAGTTTTTTGCGATAAGAAATTTAGTACACCGGAAATAAAGGAAAAAACGTGAGAAAGTTACGCATAAAACTGCAGATCAACTCTCGAACTGTCAGCCTGTATTTCCCCATTTTCTATGACTTTTTTTTTTTCTTTTTTGAACAGCGTATCCAGGCATCTCGATGTCAGCAACGTCGAATTTGGCTATCCATAGGTCAGTCAGTCATGGAAAGAAAAATCATCCTTTTCAACCCGTGACTGTTCTTTTCTTAATAAATGAAGGCTTCCTATTCTTTTTCTCTTACATGAAATGAAAGCCCACTTCCATCAACTGGTTCTTTCTTTCTCGCCTAAAAGTATGCTGCCTTCCAGCTTTTAGTTCTTGTTTCTTCCTTGCATTAACGTCGCAGAACAAACAAGCAGACCACTCAGAAAGCGCATACCTCCGTGAACGCCAATACCAGCCAACTCAGATCACCACCAAAATTTAAAAAATTCTTCCTTGTCCCATGACCTTCATACCCACAAAATTTTAATCAAAATCCATCAATAACTTTTTTAGATATCTTATGGATAAGCAGACAATTAAGGGTGAATACATAACTTCCTCCAAATTTTGGTTGCGGAGGTAATAACGAATTCCAGATACAGTATGTCACATTATATACGTGTCAACATGCGGTATAAAATGCTCGTACATGTTATATTTGCGAGTAATGTTTAACATTTTCTTTTCTTTATCTCATGTTATGGAATAGCGAAAGCTGACATCCGTTTTCATTCAATCTTGTAAGTTTCCATTTGACTGGTTTTCATTATGGTTGGCGTAAAAAATTACTGGTAGTTACCACAGAATTTATTATTCTCATCTGCTTATTTTAATAAAATCTGTTGTCCGATTACGAGGCAATATTTGAGGCATCACATCAGCACAATACGGTGGGTGTGTCATGTCAGATTAGAATAAGGCGCGATACGTAAAAGGAGCATAAAATGGGAGTCATAGGAAGAAAACTTAAGAGGTAGGGAAAGACGGGGGGGAGGGGGGGAAAGAGAACGACAATGTGAAACAAACAGGAAAAGAGAATCAAAGGGAGATAGGGAAAGGCAAAAAGAGGTAGAGAGGTGCAAAGTGTGTACAGATCAGGGCAAGTATTTGGCCGGGATGTATCTGTGGCCACATTCTAAAGTTAACCAGCTGGGTCATCTTAACAGGGAAGGGAGATAAGGAGAGGCAAGGAGAGGAATGGAGGAACAAATGAATGCTGGAAGAAACCCGGAAAGTAAGGAGAAACATTGGCAACGCTTCGCTGATGCAACCCTCCACGTGACCAAGCACATACCCACACCTCCCTGCATACCTAACCAAGCGTATGACGGCCCTCGCCCCTTCCCCTCTGTATAACACAAATACATTAAAACTTAAAAAAAAATTCAGTAGTTTATCCATAGTAATAAACAGCCATTTGTATGATTACCATTAAGATTCCATGCGCAGATCTGAGATACTTTTTTTTTTTTTTCATTATTTCGAAAAACTACTTAAGACAGAATTCTGCCTCTCAAAAGGCACCAGTTTACTAGAAGACACATAACTATGTGAAATTTCATGACTCTACTATGAATACTTTCTGAGTTCAGGCCCTATTTTTTGTGTCATCGACAAATTTGCTAATAATGCTAGTGATTTTTAAGTCTAGATCATTCATATATATAATATATAATAAGGGACCGAGTACTGATCCCTGTGGTACACCGCTAGTTACTAATCCCTGGTTGGACTTAGTTCCATTTATTAAATCTATGCTTTCATCTCTTCAGCCAGCATCCTATTCTTTTTAAACAGCCATTTTTATGATTACCATTAATATTCCTTGCCCAGATCTAAGATATTTTTCTTCTTTTCATTATTAAAAAAAAAAAAAAAACTACTTAAGACATCATTCTACCTATCAAAAGGCACCAGTTTACAGTAAGACACAAAACTAGGTGAAATTTCATGACTCTGTTGTGAATACTTTATGAGTTCTGGTCCGGAAACGAAAATCACTGCGCCACCTATGTTGTTCATCCCAGCGATAACAATACCCTCCACTGACTTGTTCAGGTGGAGGGTAAAAATGGAAGATGGGAAAGATGAGAGAGTTACAAGTCAGAGTGTTTGCAGGAAGGTCAGGGACAGCCAGATAGATACAGGTACAATGAAGGGGCAACAGAGAGAAACAGAGGTGGGTAGTGAGAAACAGTGGAAGGGGCCGAGAAAAGGAGAGGAATAGAAAAAACAACTTGAGCCAGGGGAAGAAACCGTAAGGTATGTAAAGAAGTGAGTCATGCAGTGAGCCATGGAGAGACAGAGCCGGATAGTTTCAACCTGACCTTCCCATAAAGTAAATAAAACACTGCAAGCTTGGACAGAGGAAACGGTTGAGGAGAGGAAAACAGAGAGAGATGAGATGAAAGAAGAACGGCTAGGGCAAAGAGAGAGAGAGAGAGAGAGAGAGAGAGAGAGAGAGAGAGAGAGAGAGAGAGAGAGAGAGAGAGATTTGATATGGAAGTAGAAAGAGGTGGAAAAAGAGAGAAGGATGGAAGAAAACAGAGGAAGACATTGAAAGAAATGGAATAGAGAGAAAAAATGCAAGAAAAAATTAGGGAGAAAAAGGCAGACAGTACTAGGTTGGGAAAGAAAGGGAACTAGAGGAAAATAAAGAGAGAATATAGGCAGAGAGATAAAGAATAAAAGGGAAACGGAGGGAAAGTAAGGCAGAATTGGGTAAGGGAAGACAAAAAGCGGACCACAAGCAGAGGAGTCAGAGGGAGGAAGGAAGAGAAAGTGAGACAGAGGAATGTACAGGCGAGGAAAGATAAAACATAATACAGTGACAGACGGAGAGAAAAGTTGAGAGGCAGAGGAGTATAGCATTGAAAGAGACATAAATCAGAATCAGAAGGAGTAACAGGGGAGAGGCACTGATGCAGGTAAGAAAGGAAACTAATAGAGGTAGGGAGGTAAGGAGACAAATACATCTAATAATGTGGCCCTCAATGTATGTACTTCCTTTGCTTTTCATATATCACAATTTTTTATGGAGCAAGATGAGAGAGGGAGGGAGGGAAACAAAGATGGGAAGAGTGGTTGGGAAATGGAAAGAGAAGGAGAGTAAGTGAAGAAAAAAGGGACGAGCTGGGAGAGACATAATAAGGCAGGGTGTTAGGGAGATATGGTGGAAAGTCGAGAGAGGGATGGGAAGGTGTATGGTGAGATGAACGGAGGAAGGGAAACAGGGACGAGGAGATACGGGAAAAGGGAAGGAGAACAAGGAAAAAAAAGAAAATAAAAGACAAAGGGAAGATTTACTTGTAAGAAGAAGGGGAGGTAGGAAATATTTACGAAAGAGAAAGAGAGACAGAGAATAGGACAGAAGTAGTTCGAGGAAGAAAAGGAAATGGAGAATACAAAGACGTAAGACAAAATGATAATTGCAGAAGGCCCGTTGACCCACACTGAAAAACTCCTTTATTAGAGGCTGGCTGAGCTGTGTAAGACTAGAACAGTGAAGAGTAAGACTCTCCCTCTCCTAGCATGTCCTGACGCACTAAGTGACAAAACTAAGGTGAGAAGCACACCATGAAAAATATAAAATACTGACCTTGAATGTTTAAAGAAGACTCAAAGGGGCAAATATTACTGCACTGTAACTTGAAAGTATAGTGGCTCGGTGGTGTAGTGTTCGCCTTACGATGGTCAGAGTTCGATACCAGGCTTTGGCAGCACTGGCAGTGGGTACAAGTAAAATATCTTATTACTAACTAAATGGCTGCACACTGCCCGTTCATACCAGTGATGTGCAGACCATGACAAACTTATCAGCGAAAAAAAATCAATTACATCATCAATATATATTTTTTCTTTAATACCCCGTCCAAGGAGATGTTGTGATGGTGCAGTCAGCATCTTATTAAGTGAATGAGATACAGAGAATAACAAGAGGGATATAGGATACATGGAAAACAGGACGGTGGAGAAGTGAATGGAAAAAGGACAAACACAAAAAAAGGTATTTTGTAGAGAGAGAGAGAGAGAGAGAGAGAGAGAGATTAAAACACACACACACACACACACACACATATATATATATATATATATATATATATATATATATATATATATATATATATATATATATATTGTTACATAGCCTATGATTTCATCATCCTTTGTGTAATTTTAACGCGCAGTGTGCTGCCTGTTTGATCACGAGCGTGTTCTGCCTCAGTCCCCCCCTTCTACCGTTATAGTAGAGTAAGTCGTCCTTTCTGTTATTCAGTGCGGGATTGTCAACTCTTTGTCCCCATGGCTTCATCTGCGCGTCCTTCTTACAAGTTGTATCAAGCTCTGCTGGCCCCTATATAATCTCAGTCTCTGCATCATTGCCACTTAGATCTACTCCTCATTTTGTACACATCTCTGTCCTCCCCTGTACAGTTATTATTGTGAGTTCTCAGGAAGTCTCCAACCATCTAGCAGCTGTGTAATTTGAGTATAACTGTTATTGCATTTTGTTCTTGTACTGTATAGCATAAGGTTAATTCTTAGGCCTGGAAAGTTTTTGTAAATTGTGTAGAATTCATTTTGTCGCCAGTGGTAATAATAGTTTGTATCTGTAATTATTTATCTTGCATTAACTGAGCATTACCCAGTGTTTTTCATTTCATCAGGGCTGACTTAGATAAATTTACTCATGCTAATTTCGTGTTAATAGAGGCTATTGCAGTTAACCATATATTTAACCTGTTTTTTGCCATTACATTATCCTTATGAGTCCTGAATGCTTTGTTGTTAGTTTGAGCATTAAACTTTGACTTGTAATTTTACCTAACTCTTTTGTTTTGAACCTGGAACTTTACGGGACAGTAGTGATTTTTTAGTATTCTCACTTAAAGTGTACATTATCTTTCTCTGTTCCGTAACATAAATTTGGCGACCTCATATCAGGATATTCAGGATATTATCATAAGGATATTGCTTGATATTTTGTGACTGTGATTTATTCATGATGTCTACTATTTCTACACTTGATGAAGCCAAAGATTTTTTGTCAAATGTGCAAACAGTGTGTGATATAGAAAACAGAACAAAGAATGAACTTAAGCTCGTTGCTCAACAATTGGGAATTGCTGTTCGCTCTCATCATTCTAAAGATCAAATTGTTGACATGATTAATGAAAGCTTGTTTAATGTAACTCCTCCAAATGAGCAAACGCAGATTGAATTAGCTAAGTTACAGCTAGCCCTGCAGGAGGCTCGTGTGAAGGAAGCTGAATTTCAAGCACGTGCTAAGGAGGCTGATGTTAAGGAGGCAAATGCTCGTATTCAAGAGGCACAGGTACAGGCTCAGACACAAATTGAACTTGCTAGGATTCAGGCAGACCATGAGTATCGCATGAAACAAGGTGGAACTGGATCATCTAGCTCTGATGATTTTGATGTGGCTAAAAATGTTAAACTTGTCCCTCCTTTTAATGAATCTGATTTAACTAAGTATTTTCAGTTGTTTGAGAGGGTAGCTACAGGTTTTAATTGGCCCAAGGAGTATTGGCCAGTACTCCTTCAAACTGTTCTCACCGGTAAAGCTCAAGTAACTTATGCATCTTTGCCTCAGGATCAATCTGATAATTATGATGTAGTTAAGAACTTGATTCTTAAGGCCTATGAGCTTGTTCCTGAAGCCTATAGAGTAAAATTTAGGACAACTTACAAGCAAGATAAGCAATCCCATGTTGAGTATGCAAAAATCGAAGAAGATCTGTTAGAGCAGTGGTTAAATTCTAAGAATGTGGATTCTGATTTTGGTAAATTTAAGCAGATGATTTTGCTGGAGGACTTCAAGAGGTGTATTTATAAAGATGTAAGCCTATATCTTGATGAGAAAAGAATAGATAATTTGTCTGATGCTGCAGTTTTAGCTGATGAATATGTTCTCACTCACAAGAGATATTCTAAAGAAAAAGGGAAAGCTGAGAGTAAGTACGTTGCCTCTACTCAGAGTACAGGTAACAGGAAAGAGAATAAAGGAGATGTTTCTCAGGAAGTAAATACCAGCTTCACCTCTAGATTTCAGAAAAGTAAATGTACTTATTGTAGTAAGCTTGGTCATACTACGGAGAAATGTTTCAGGAGACAGCGTGATGTGAACAAAAAGGAGTCTTTAAATATTCAGTCAATTGGTCTAGTGTCCACCCTTGAGAGTTCCCAGAATTCTTTAACTGAGTTAACTGAACCTGCTTTGAGGGGTAACTTAAATTCTCATGATGGAGCTCCTCTTTTGAGCAGTAACGTGGGTGACACTCTCAAGAGTTCATGTGCTAATTTCCTGTCTGATGGTTTTGTCAGTCCTCTGGACAGTAATGACAGGAAATCAGTTAAAATATATCGTGACACAGGTGCTTGCCAATCCCTTATGCTGACCAGTGTTCTAGGCTCTAATGTTAATTCCTCTGATGAAACTGTAATCTTACAAGGTGTAGGGAATAATTACTTCTCTGTCCCTCTGTGCAGAGTGCATTTAGAGTCTGGTTTTGTTAATGGTTCCGTTATGGTTGGGTTGGTTGAGACACTCCCAATGTCAGGTGTAACTTTCTTACTTGGAAATGATATTGGTGGAAGTCAAGTGTGTCCAGCTCCTCAGTTTTCTAGTGAGCCAGTGGCTGCGTCCCAGGATTGTGATGTCCTTGATGTGTTCCCTGCATGTGCTGTCACTAGGGCTAAGTCTAAAGTTACTGGTGATTTAGAGGATAATGATGATGATGATGTTATCCTAGCTGACACTTTTCTTGCTAATTTGGACCACTCACCAGATGAGGCAGTACCCCGTAGTGTTGATAATTTGTCTCGTCAAGAGTTGGTTGAGTTGCAGGTTGCTGACCCTGAGTTGAAAAGTCTAGCTAACTCTGCTTACAGTGAAGAAGAGTCAGCCGGTGCTTCTACTTGTTATTATATAAAGTCAGGAGTACTTATGAGGAAGTGGAGACCCCCAACAGCATCAGCCGACTGTGAATGGGAGGTTGTACATCAAGTTGTCATCCCTTGTGTTTGTAGGCAGGATATCATTAGAGTGGCTCATGATTCCAGTTTGGCAGGACACCTTGGAGTGAGGAAGACTGTGGCACGCATTTTGAAACACTTCTACTGGCCAGGTATCTTCAGGGATGTTTCCTGGTATTGTAAGTCTTGTCACACCTGTCAAGTTGTGGGGAAGTGTAATCAGACCGAAAAGGTTGCACCTCTAGTTCCCATTCCTCCTTTTGAGGCGCCTTTCACCCGTGTGTTGGTGGATATTGTGGGCCCTCTTCCTAAGACTTCTTCAGGATTTTTCTTATGTGTTGACCCTGATTAATATGGCTACTCGTTATCCTGAAGCCATTCCACTTAGAAATATCTCAGCAAAGAACGTGGTTAAGGAAATGCTAGGGTTCTTCACAAAGTTTGGTCTGCCCAAGGAGGTACAGTCAGACCGGGGAAGTAATTTCATGTCAAATGTTTTCAAGCAGTCTCTGAAAAAGTTGGGCATCACCCAGATCACGTCTTCAGCTTACCATCCCCAGACCCAAGGAGCGTTGGAGAGATATCATCAAACACTCAAATCGATGCTCAAGAAATACTGTTTGGAACATCAGAAAGACTGGGATAAAGGTCTTCCATTCGTTGTGTTTGCCGCAAGAGAATCTCCAAATGAATCACTGGGCTTCTCACCTTTTGAACTACTGTTTGGCCATGAAGTAAGAGGACCCCTGAAGCTACTCAAGGAATGCTGGCTGTCGGAGGAAGATGACGTCAACCTGCTGGAGTATGTGATGAAGTTCAAAGAACGGCTGTCCACTGCTTTACAGCTGGCGAGAGAGAATTTAGGAGCTGCTCAGGAGAAGATGAATACTTGGTATGATAAGAAGTCCAGGTTACGCCACTTTCAGCCAGGAGATCAGGTTTTGATTCTGCTACCAGTACATGGGCAACCTCTTCAAGCCAAGTTTAGTGGTCCTTATTTCGTGGAGAAGAAACTCAGTGATGTCAACTATGTCATCGCCACACCAGATCGTAGAAAGAACAAGCAACTATGTCACATCAACATGCTAAAGTTATATCACAGGCGGGACGAAAATAACCCAGTCTGCACCGTAGCTGTTCCACCCGAGTCTGCAAGTGAAGCTCTCCCATGCAGTATGAGCCTGAGTGATAGTTTGGGGAAGAATCCTGATATCATGAATGATCTCCAGACTAAGCTTTCTCATCTACCTCCCGAGGAAAGGCAGGAGTTTTCGGCATTACTGCAGGAGTACCCGCAAGTGTTCCGTGCCACTCCAGGAAGAACCACTGTGTTGATGCATGATGTCGATGTTGGAGACGCAAAGCCAATTAAACTGCCTCCTTACCGTGTGAACCCAGTGAAAGTTCCTCTCATCGAGAAGGAGCTTGGCTACCTGTTGGACCACATGATGATTGAGCCCTGTCAGAGCGAGTGGAGTTCTCCTGTCACTCTAGTCCCTAAGCCAGGTGGGTCACAGCGGCTTTGCATTGACTACAGACGTGTTAATCAGATAACCAAAACAGACACTTACCCTCTCCTTCGCGTGGAAGATTGCATAGACAAGATCGGAAAGGCTAGGTACATAAGTAAGTTTAAAGATAAAAATCAGAGATTGACAAGATGGAGTCTACTTCTTCAGGAGTATTCATTAGACATACAACATGTCAAGGGGAAAGAAAATGTTATTGCAGATTGTTTATCTAGACTTTAGACAGATTGTTTTAGAGTAATAAGAAATTTCCTTTGTAAATTTCTTTTTCTTTGTGGGGAGGTGTTACATAGCCTATGATTTCATCATCCTTTGTGTAATTTTAACGCGCAGTGTGCTGCCTGTTTGATCACGAGCGTGTTCTGCCTCAGTCCCCCCCTTCTACCGTTATAGTAGAGTAAGTCGTCCTTTCTGTTATTCAGTGCGGGATTGTCAACTCTTTGTCCCCATGGCTTCATTTGCGCGTCCTTCTTACAAGTTGTATCAAGCTCTGCTGGCCCCTATATAATGAGCTCAGTCTCTGCATCATTGCCACTTAGATCTACTACTCATTTTGTACACATCTCTGTCCTCCCCTGTACAGTTATTATTGTGAGTTATCAGGAAGTCTCCAACCATCTAGCAGCTGTGTAAATTGAGTATAACTGTTATTGCATTTTGTTCTTGTACTGTATAGCATAAGGTTAATTCTTAGGCCTGGAAAGTTTTTGTAAATTGTGTAGAATTCATTTTGTCGCCAGTGGTAATAATTGTTTGTATCTGTAATTATTTATCTTGCATTAACTGAGCATTACCCAGTGTTTTTCATTTCATCAGGGCTGACTTAGATAAATTTACTCATGCTAATTTCGTGTTAATAGAGGCTATTGCAGTTAACCATATATTTAACCTGTTTTTGCCATTACATTATCCTTATGAGTCCTGAATGCTTTGTTGTTAGTTTGAGCATTAAACTTTAACTTGTAATTTTACCTAACTCTTTTGTTTTGAACCTGGAACTTTACGGGACAGTAGTGATTTTTTAGTATTCTCACTTAAAGTGTACATTATCTTTCTCTGTTCCGTAACAATATATATATATATATATATATATATATATATATATTTATATATTTATATATATATAAAACACCCCCCCCCACACACACACACATATACATTATGCTCGGACAGTGCGTATCATCACATTGCACGAATCGCATTGTGCGTGAGTGACCAAGAATCATAAACAAAAACCTTGAATGTGCGAGTTTACCTCACAGAGCACGAGGTAGGGGCAAGGAGTGGCTAAAAAACGCCATTTTCTAGTAGTACGCGACCCCCCTTACACAACGCGTCATGTGTTGTCATGTTGATGTGCAGAAATTCCTGGGCATTGTACTGCGCAGCTTGGGGTACAAGGTGGCTGGTGCGCCATAACAGTCCTGGCTCATGCACAGTGTGGACCTGCTCTCTACAGTTAACCTGTCGTGTACAACATGTGGCGTTTTTTTTGCTGCTCCATCGTGGCCTGTACTTCGCAGCACCATGGCTCTAGCCCCAAGAGTTATGAAACTTCTGACGCACGCAACCAAGTTAGAGATTATCAAGACGAAGGAGGAGGGACAATGAAACACCGCCATCGTGAAAGCCCTGGGACTGGCTGAATCAACAGTGAGGACAGTGTGGAAGAATCGTGATGCCATAAGGGCTCTAGTGAAGATGTATGGTGCCTCTGACCTAGACGGCCATTCGTGGGTGGGAAATCGTGCAATGATACTAATGGAACGGTATCTTGCCACCTTCATAATGAGGAAGGTGAAGGAAGGTGTTCCACTGAATGACAGATTTATTTGGAACCAAGCCCAGCTGTTTAACAAGGCAGCATCTCGCAAGTTAAATGTGGACAAACCTTTCAAGGCATCGGTTGGATGGCTGTACCACTTTCTGAAGTGCAAGGAACTTCATCATGTCAAAGTGTCTGGTGAACGTGCCTCTGCCATTGAGCTGGCTGCGAGAGACTATCCTGCGATATTTAGAGTGCTTCTTGAAGAGAGACAGTACACAAAGGACCAGATATACAACGTCGACGAAACGTCGTTATACTACAAGGCCATGCCCAAATCAACTTACATCATTAAAAAACAGAGACAAGTCCCTGGTCGCAAGCTCCAGAAGTGTAATATGACGGTAATGTTCGCTGTAAACCTGTCTGGGAGCCATAAGATAAGGCCAGTTGTTGTACACACAGCTTCACACTCAAGGTGCTACAAAAACTTCACGAACATGGACGCAAGTGGCGTGTGCAGGTATAAGTCGGCAAATGGTTGGATGACCAGGAACATTATGGTAGCCTGGTTAACAAGGCACTGCGTCCCCGATGCCAGAGCCAAGTGTCGGGAACTTGGCATTCCATTTAGGATGCTCCTTGTGCTCGACAACGCATCAAGTCACCCTCCATACCTAGAAGATCTGCACAAGGTTTGTTGTGCTGTGTTTTGCTGCCCCGGACGACGCCACTAATCCAGCCACTGGATCAAGAAGTGAATGCCAATGTCAAGCACTTCTACTGTAAGCAAGTGTATGATTACCTATGCAGGAAGACTGACACACAAAAGGGGCTTCATGTCCTACAAGAAGATCATGATGAAGACCTCAATGAGGCACCTGCTCCCGTTCCATCTTCACCAGCAGCTGTATCCCAACCTGCCACAGGTGCCATGACTATTGAGGCATTTTGGCATCGTTTTACAGTGAAGGACGCAGTTGACTTTCTCCTACAGGCATGGCACCAGATTACACCTGCAACGGTGAACCATGCGTGGCGAATGCTCATGCCTCACTTATGCATGACCCAGGAGATGGCCATTCAACCACTGGCCGAGGCTGAGGCAGCAACACTGACAGCAGCACAAGCTGTACCAGGTTTTGAGGACGTTACATTGGCGGACATACGAGAAGTGCATGCTGCTAATGAGCGACAGCCTCCTGAGGAAGTGTTGCAATGGATAGATGAAGCTGACGCAGAGCCCGACACCAGGCAGAGTCAAGTTGTGCAACCTAGTGTGATGGAGGGGAATACAGAGCTGTGTATGTCAAGAATAAGCAAGATCCTTGCTGCCGTGGATAAGCTCAAGGAAGAGGTGAAGGAACAGGAAGTGAGCAGCCTAAGAATGGAGGAAGTTCTGGTTGGTATCTACAAACACTTCCCTTTCTACACAGACAGGTTCAGGCAAGAAATAAACAGGAGAAGACAGACGCTCATAACAAGTTACACACAACGGGCTCAAGTTTGTGAAATTGAGGAACCAGCTACATTGTCTGCTCCTGTTCCTGTTGAGGATGAAGAGGATGCAATGTCAGAAGTGTCAGCATTGGACTTCAAGGGGTTAATGGCCGAAGTGAGTGACTTTGAGGCTCTTGGGGAAGGTGCTCAAAAGGAGTCTGTAGAGGGAAATGTTGCTGTGGCGGGGGTTACGGAACTGTAAGTGGTGCTGCGCCTCGAAACCCCTGTTATTTAAGTCCTTCAGGTCTGTTGTCTACTGTTGTTAAGGTGACTACCCATATTTTTGTTATTGTAGTTATATCTGTAGTACAATATCTGAAAATTTTGACCTTTATTATGTCTCTAAGGGCCAAAAAATATCCAGGTATGAAGTGGTACCACCCATATGCAATTTTTCCCATAAGATTATGTATTCATAGTGCACGAATTCACAGTGGTGAGGTCATGGACCGCCCAATCTCTCGCGCACTGTGCTAGCGTACTATGTGTGTATATATATATATATATATATATATATATATGAGAGAGAGAGAGAGATCCATCCATCAAGGCGGTACAGATCCCACCCAGTATACATGGTCCGTCTTCTTCTCCTTTCCTCTCCACGTATTTTTTGGGGGATGGAGGGGGGGAATGCCATCCGTATATCCAACGACTTCCACTCACACCTCTCCATCTCTCCTTGTCATACAGACTCAGTAGGTGTGACAGTGATTACATTACTATGCTAGCTGTTCGTATACCACGGTGTAAAGATATATAAATGTAAATAGGAAACAATTTGTCTCACCTGCTTACAGTACTTTATCATTACTCCAACGACGTGCTGATAAAAACACCCGCCTTCTAATTCGCAGTGCACCGTTCAGTATGAAACATTGCAATCCTAACAATGTGGTGGACCTGCAGAAAAACGGCAGTTATTGATACTTATAGCAGCCAGTCCTCATAAGCCTTATTTCACAGGCACAACAGCCTTAAGTTCGGATAAGCTGATGGGTCTTACTTGACATTTATGTGAAGCAGCAGTAACAGACAGTCTCATATTCCTCTTGGGTCGGAGGCTAGGCAATGGAGGATCCAGAGGGCGGATTTTGACAACCAGGATCCCTCCCCTCTACCTTCAAGGTGTGCCATTTTTCAAAGATCAGAGAAGGGACTAAAAATATAAAACGGACAGGTACCACATAGCCCCTGTAAGCATGGAAATGAATTAATTGGAATCAACACTTTATTTCATTTTAAAGAACTCCTTTGATAGATCTTACCTAACTGATACAGCTTTGTCTTCAGCTATATATAGTAGAATTGCCCTTGTGTGACCACCATTGTTAAAAAAACACAAAAAAGTTTTTGGTGACTGACCTGCATCTGTGGAAGCATTGTACTGTACGTAATATTGTACAAGAATTTTTATTCATATCGTGGATTAGAATAATTGCCGTCTCTTACCATGCACCAGTACAATACCCCAGTTTATTTTCGCAAACATTATAAACGCCGATCTGCAGTGGTAAAGCACACGAATCTTAAACCACGTTTTTATCATCCAAACTGGAGCTTGGGATTCGAAGCGTGTCTTGGGGCGCTTGGTTTGTGTCCACAAAAATAGTCCAGGATATGTAGAACCAAAAAATTACACTTGCCGACTGCAGTGTAAACAGAGTATTTCACCGAAGATCATCTGGTGAATATGCAATTCACACGTAGCCCCTACTTGTGCTGTACTGGCTCTATGTTGATAATATTAGCCAACTGCACCCTAATTTTGTGTATATCGTGCTAATTTCGTGATATTTATCACTTACGTGTTCTTGCTGGCCATTCATACTCTCCCCAAGCTTCACCAAGACTGCACCCAACCACGCTTGGGTGAGATACTAAGACAGTCTTGGTTTCGATGACAAATGCTTGGGCTGGCTTCGTATCACTTCGGCTGACAAAAACGGGGCGCTTGGTTTCACTGAAGATGGCTTCAAATCCAATCCCTCAGCTTGGATGACAAAACGTGGCTTTATTCCTGATATCAATAATAATTGCACTAAATGAATAAATCTGTCTGTAGCTATAATTGTAAATCAGGCGCAACGAATTTGTGGTTAAGACTGTTAATACGATCGTATCTTACTTCAGAAAAAAAAAAAAAAAAAAATCAGTATCTTTCTCGACGTCGACCTAGTGATACTGTACATCGATCGTCTTGTGTACTGTGAGGCTGCTGTTAGTAGCTTTTTACACCGGAAGCAGGTCATTAATATATATTTATCTGTCTGTCATAATCGAGAGAACTGGAAACTCGCTTCAAGACTTCGAAAAATCGACGTTCATTCAAGCAATATAGTATCCTTCAAACACACACACACACACACACACACACACACACACACACACACACACACACTGGTCCCACTATGTAAATACCATTTATTATACAAATATACATTCTTAATCATTGTACACCCGCGAACCAAAGTTTCGGTACCCCCCCTCGATGGAAGGAAGTGGAAGTCAGGGTTAGAGAGAGGGCAGGTGAACGGACAACCGTGAGTGGTACTTTGGAACTGAGCTACGAGACGAATAGTGAGAAACCTAATTACACTGGATTCAAAACATTTCCATGTTATTCATCTGTAAAACATTATACGTTCTTAACATACATACTGTAACATATAACATAGACTACTGTGTTATCATGGTGTTATGTGATACTGACCCATCTGTTTCGGATCCTCATCACACAAATAAAGCACCGAGCCAGTTGTATATAAGTTGCAACTTGTCATTATAACTGCAGTCATAATTTTTGTAAATGTTATCCCTGGATTGTCTATAGCTATAATATAGAATCATTGTGAATTTAATGTTGATTCTCACAGTAGTTGTGCGGATGGTTATATATGTGGCAATTATTTTATGTGGACGACTAAACCACATTGTGATGGACAGCGGAGAGCATTCGCCAATAATTTACTATAACTAGATGAAATTAGATGCAAACAACACAAAATATTATGAGACAACGAAGACACAGCTGTGGTATCCTGATCCGCCTTGTTATCAAGGCCTTAACTGTGGCTTCACCTCATACGTGCATTATTTTCCTTCAGTCTCTGCCTCTTTTATTACTCTTACTCCAAAGTATCCTCCTACTGCGAGTCGTCATATTCCTTGGAGGGTTTCTTGTCGTCCGGTCCTATAACCTGTACTGTATTACATTATTCCTCGCATCATCACTCCCAGACAAACAACGTTAGCCCAAGATTGCTGAATCTGTTAATACCATTATTGCCACTGCCACTACTACTGTAATCCCCCTTTTCCTATTGTGTCTAATTTCCCTCACAGTACTACTATTGCTGCTCCTATTACTACTCCACTATAAATCTGTATAATAATAAATATGATTGTCCTTATATCTGTGTATCTGTTAATCATAATTATTGTCCCTATCCCACCGTCGACAACTCGTTACTGACCCGGCACCGTTACTCCAGTTCCCACCCACCATGGATTCTACTCCTCCCCCACTCCGACACCACATTACCCTTCACCTCATCCTTGAGTCAGAAGGACTGTTGTTCACCCTTTACCGGTGAATATACGTGGCATGCATTAATAATAAAAAAGAAGGCATTTGAGAGCTAAACGGTAATCGCCCTCTAAAATATTCTGTTTGCCAAGTCCAAACTTTAGGCCATATTTTGATACCATGAAGGTTTTATATTGATAGCTCAAGCCATTCATGAGATTTAATGGTGATAAAGGCAGGCAATAAAAACTAGTTGACCTTTAGCAGTTAGTTTGGTGACCTTGACTCTGACCCCGAGTTGCCATTTTCGAACTCCTCCAAGATTTTGGCCATATCTTGATACGCTGAAGGCTTCATGTTGATAGCTCAAGCCGTTCATGAGATATAATAGGAACACACACACACACACACACACACACACACACACACACACACACACACACACACACACACACACACACACACACACACACACACACACACACACACACACACACACACACACACACACATGCAGTTAAAAACATGATCGCTCCGTCTTCTAAAGGTAGGCGATAATAATATAATAATAACAACAACATCGTAGATGCGTACTATAGTGTTCCTAACATTACACTTAATAACTGCAGACCCAAACGTGCTTATATTACGGAGCACTGATATATTAACCACAAAACCGACCACAGACCGTTCTTATCATTACCACTGCACCTTCCCTATAGCATTTCACCATGGTAATACAACCCACTGTAGTCCTCTGTGAGATCGCTACACGCGTTTGGGAAAAATAACAGTGCACAACATGCCTACAAACCACTAAAATAAGCATATGATGTTTCACTGACATCCACCAAATAGCCTAGGAGAAGTTAGTGGACAAACAAACAAACGACTGGACACAGACAGACAGAAGCAGAATGTCTCGCATCGGTATGTAACGACCTGACAAAACTCTTGTGATCCTGCATTGCAGGTGTCATCACAGTAATAATAATAATGATAATAATAATAATAATAATTAATCACATGTTATTAGGCACGATACTGAGAAGGACACACACTAAATAGCATGTGTCGACGCAATGCAAAATCTGTTTGCCATGACAGAAGGTTGGGTTGCGGTCAAACATTAATTTAGTATTACTATAACCCTACCATTACAGCAAATTATGGCACTGGTTGGTTTTATATGTCACAGCTGTTTTCACTTGTTTTATCAGGGAGACTATGGTGTTTGTCCTCCTGTGTATCATAGATATTAACGTGATTACTATTACTACTACTGCTACTACTACTACTACTGTTACTACTACTGCTACTACTGCTACTACGATTATTATTATTATTATTATTATTATTATTATTATAACTATGATGACACCTACAAAGCAGGATCGTAATAGTTTTGTCAGGTTGTCATATACCGATGCGAGACATTCGGCCTCAGTCTATGTCCAGCCGTGTGTTTGTTTGTCCGCTAACTTCTAGGCAATTTAATGGATGTCAGTGAAACGTCACAGGTGTATTTTAATGGGTTGTAGGCATGTTGTGCGCTGTTATTTTTCCCAAACATGTGTAGTGATCCCACAAAGGACTTCAGTGGGTTGTATTACTATGGTGAAGTGCTACAGGTAAGGTCCAGTGGCAATGATAGGAATGGTCTGTGGTCGGTTCTGTGGTTAATATATCAGAGCTCCGTAATATAGGCACGTTTGGGTCTGCGACTTTTATAATTATGTAATGGTCGGAATACTGCAGATGTATGTTGTTGCTGTCAATTTTATAATAATTCTTATTAATGCATGCCACGTATATTCACCGGTAAAAGGTGAACAACAGGCCTGGTGGCCCAAGAAGGAGGTGAGGGGTAAAATGGTTCGGAGTGGGGGAGGAATAGAGCTCATGGCGGGTGGGAGAGAGGAGGGTGGGATGCAACTGGAGTAGCGGTGCGGGGTAAGTGACGAGTTGTCGACGGTGGGACAGGGACAATATGATTAACAGATACACAGACATAAGGACAATCATATGTATTATTATACAGATTTATAGTGGAGTAGTAACAGGAGTAGCAGTAGTAGTACTGTGAGGGGAATTGCAATAGACACAATGGGGAAAGGGGGAATAGTAGTGGCAGTGGCAATAATGGTATTAACAGATTCAGCAGTCTTGGGCTAACGTTGTTTGTCTGGGAGTGATGATGCGAGGAATAATGTAATACAGTACGGGTTATAGGACCGGACGACAAGAAACCCTCCAAGGATTATGACGACTCGCACTATGAGGATACCGGGAAGTAAGAGTAATAAAAGAGGCAGAGACGGAAGGAAAATAATGCACGTATGAGGTGAAGCCCCAGTTAAGGCCTTGATAACAAGGCGGATCAGGATACCACAGCTGTGTCTTCGTTGTCTCATAATATTTTGTGTTGTTTGCATCTAATTTCATCTAGTTATAGTAAATTATTGGCGAATGCTCTCCGCTGTCCATCACAATGTGGTTTAGTCGTCCACATAAAATAATTGCCACATATATAACCATCCGCACAACTACTGTGAGAATCAACATTAAATTCACAATCATCCTATATTATAGCCTTAGACAATCCAGGGATAACATTCACAGAAATTATGACTGCAGTTATAATGACAAGTTGCAACTTATATACAACTGGCTCGGTGCTTTATTTGTGTGATGAGGATCCGAAACAGATGGGTCAGTATCACAGGACACCATGATAACACAGTAGTCTATGTTATATGTTACAGTATGTATGTTACAAACGCATAATGTTTTGCAGGTGAATAGCATGGAAATGTTTCGAATCCAGTGTCATTAGGTTTCTCACTATTCGCCTCGTAGCTCAATTCCAAAGTACCACTCACGGTTGTCCGTTCACCTGCCCTCTCTCTAACCCTGACTTCCACTTCCTTCCATCGAGGGGGGTACCGAAACTTTGGTTCGCGGGTGTACATTCTTCATCAGTACATATATTAACTGATCCTACAGTTTTCCGTCATACGATATGTCAGCCCTGTGTGCCGACATCACTTAGTCTACAGATTTTACTAACAGATATAAAGCTCAGCTGGCTCCCACGCCCTGTTCACCGGGACAGCTTCTTACAGACTACCACAGGAGCAGGATGTCTCTCTACGCCGTCCTGGCCAAGTCTTGTATTCCTCAGGCTGTATATAATTGCCAAGAATGTAGTCAACTAAAACATTTTCTACAGTTTGGACCTACCCTTTAAGGCGAAGTGGACCTGTAACATCTAATATAAAAAAATAATCCAACCGCTACATATTAGTGGAAAACTGGTGGGCATTGTAACAGACTGGCAACATTCTTCTAGATATCACACATATTGGAGATCAATCATCGTCTGTTCATGTTCTCCTACAAGAGGAAGTTTATTGTGATAGCTACTGCTGTAATCATGTGCCGTGGACTACTGCTGCCTATATCACAAGTGTTCCCGTATTTATGGATGTTAACTTCGTCATTTTCCTAATGTGTGGCTACTAATAAGGATTTTTTTTTTTTCTGGGATTTTTTTTTCCCCTGACAGCGATACTGTACTTATGTATCCAGACCGAGATGTGTGGAGGTTGAGCTACAATCCTGACGTCACGCCTTGACTATGTAAGTGAGTGGTGCAATTAGGAAGGCCTGTGCTCCAATCAGGAAGGGCAGCACCATACAACGTCGCGTGCGTTACAGATAACGTCACCGACAAACTCCAATTAACTCCCTTCCTCTGTGTTATGCTGCGTGTTCTGTGTCCCGACTTCTCGGGTCCGATCACGGTGCAGCTCAGGGTCCTTAATTCCTGACCGGGTCAGCACTAGCAAGGAAGGGAAACAAACACGAAGGGTGAACAAATGCACTAATATATTAATAGAGAAACAATTACACATACAATATTCTATGACCAGAGTCGAAATTACACAATGCCTTACACAGATATTGATCTGAAGCACTGTCCACCTAGTTCAGCATCTTTGTCTCACATCTGGGTTATTTCCTCACAGTATCACAGGCAATATTTTGCCAATATAGATAATACATCAACACAGAGAGGTTTACATACCACATTACCCAGTATACCCACAGGGACAGCTCTTAAGTCTAGGTGCTCGCGTGACATAGACGTGTCCTAGCTAATACATCATCTCAGTGTGACATGTACAGCAGTCCCTAGCTAACTTAGCCTCTATAGACGCGTCACACCGGCCGAGAATATACCGTAGGTCACACTGGGGGGAGCGGGGTGCTAGGGGCTTACTGAGGATAGGGAGGGTCTCTCTCTCTGTGGGGCCGGGGCAGTGGCAGGGGGGGGAAGGAGGGGGAGGGTCCAGTACAGAGATATTTCTGTGTTACGTGAGTGATATGGGCTCGTCTGTCCTGTCCGAGGGAGGGGAGTCTCAACCCGGGGCTGAGGTTATACACTCTGCACGTGATTCACAGAAGCTCGACTCGTCAGCACGGGGGGGGCGACCCTGAACACTGTGTGTGTGTGTGTGTGTGTGTGTGTGTGTGTGTGTGTGTGTGTGTGTGTGTGAGTGTGTGTATGGGGATAGGGGAAAGGAACAATTGAGAACAGTTCACTGGTAGTTCATTAGAAAGGGGGGGAATTCACAACACTGGGGAGGTATATAATCCGAGACCTGTCACTCACTATTCTGATAGAGAGGAGAGCACAAGGGTAGAGGGCCTGTGCAGGGAGCTCCAGACGGCAGCCAAGCATGGGAGGCAGGCTGTCCAGGGAGCTGTGCAGAACAGTGGGGCCTGTGGAGTTGCCACTAATTTGGGAGTAATGGGGCGACGTCTGGGGCGGCTTTCTCACCACGTCATCCCTGCAGGAGGCAGGGCTCTCAGGACTGGGCCCAAAGAGGGCCAGAAGTTGGGCAGTACACCGTTGGCCCTTGGTCATCTTTGGGGTCCAGGGGAGGGCCTGGTGGAGGCCCAGCCTGAGTGTTGGCTGGGAGGAGGGTGCCGCCGAGGTAGGGTGGCCTGTACCCCAGTCTGGGGCGGCCGTCAGGGAAGAATTGTGGCCACCTGTGTCGGGGGAGGCCCCTCGGCCTCAGTGAGCGCCTGAGGAGGTCCGCTGGCTCCAGGGACTGTGGCCTCGGCTGCAGGGGGAGGCTGACAGGGTAGAAATGCGGTCTCTGGTCCTGGCGGAGCCCTTCAGTGCCTGTGGTGACCCGGGCTGCAGGGACTGGATTCCGGGCCTTGGGGGTGCCTCGTTTGGTCCGGACTCAGGAGGGGAGCCTGTAGGGGGAGAAACTCCAGCCTCCCAAGGAGAGAGCTGGAAGGAGTGACACCTCTCTCTAACACCAGGGCGGCAAGGCGAGCCAGAGGGGACTCTGTTCGTCAGACAGCCCTGTTGGGCACTGCCTGTGCTCCTCCGTGGGACAGGGGTGCAAGGGCACTCCTGTTGGAGGGCTAGGGCCTTCTGCCCTGGGGACGATAGGAGGAAGAGGTCGGACGTACACTTTCACCTTACGCCACAGCTCTGACGGAGCATGCCCTCCCTGTCGGGTTGGGGTAACCTCCCGGAGATGTCAGGAGGAAGAGGTCGGATGTACACTCTCGGCTTTTGCCACAGCTCTGACAGAGCGTGCCCTCCTTCGTGTGGGAAGGTCCTGTGCCCGTAACGTCAGGAGGAAGAGGTCGGATGTACTCTTTTGGCTTTCGCCACAGCTCAAATGGAGCGTGCCCTCCTTCAGTCTAGGCAGGGGAATAGCAAACCTAGAGGCTCCCCCTGAGCCCTCAGTTAGTTGTGGAGCCAATCCAGAAGACCCGGTGTCTGAAGGTATGCCTGGGAACTTGTCACTGTAAGTCCCACCCCGATTCTGGCAAACATTCCCTCTGCTGGAGAGTAGTGTACTTTCCCCGTGCATTACTGGATGGTTTGGCTGCACGGAAGAGGGGTGCCGGGTCGCGAGGGAGGTACGCCGGATACGCCGTTGTTGCCTGGACGTTGGCCCAGGTAAATTAGCCTCTCCATTGTCCCCTTGTGGGGTGGGTGTCACCTCCTCGATCTCTCCTCCTGGGGTGGTGGTGTCAGGTTCACCTCGCCAAGCTGGTGTTTCACCACCGTCATGGGCGAAAAAGTCACATCACCGTGACTGGAGTTGGAACGTGTCAGAGGTGGCGGTGTGGTGTGCAGGTGTGAGGTGGCGGAGGAAATTGGTCCAGTGGGTGGTTCACTGGTTTGGTTGAAGATGTGGGGAGTACATGACAGTGAGGGCTGAGGGCATTGCTGTTCATCGCAGGAGGTGCAGGAGCTGGTTAGTGCTGTGAATGCAGTGCTTATGCCCTTGGGGTGGGGTCCAGAGGACAAGGATAATCTTCATTTCAGATGGTAGGAATGGGGCTGCCAGGAGGAAGTCTGAAGACTGGAGAAGGCGTGCGTGTTGGCGCCTCTAAGAGGGCGTCTCGAGGTAATCAGATTACATGGGCGGGCAATTGGGATGTTCTCTAGGGGACGACAGAATGTGTGGAGGAGGGGGGTGATATTAGAGGCAGGGGTGGAGGGCAGAGAGGGCGTGTGGGTGTAGCAGGCAGGTGGGTGGGGTAGGCGACCGGATTGGGTGTGGGTGGTTGTTAGAACGGGTGTGGGTGGGGACGAAGGGTTGGGAGGCTGGAGTACTGGGGACGTGGCAGGCAGGGATGGTGTTGAGGGTGATGTTGGTGATGGGGTGTGTTGTGGTGAGGTAGGGGTTGGGGTGATGGTGGCGGGCGCGGGTGCAGGATTTGGGGGTTGCTGGGGGGGAAGAGGCATGACTGGAGGTGAGGGGTGCGTACTGGGTGTGCTGGGGGGGGGTTGTGAATTGTGGGAGCGGTGATGGACATGAGGGGGTGGGTTGGGCAGGTGGTGGGGGAACGGCAGTGTTGGTTGTGGGAGGTGGCGTGGCTGGGGGCTGCGTGTGGGTGGAACGAGCGACTGTTGGGTGAGCTGGTAGAGTAGTGGCTGTTGGTGGTGGTGAGTGGGTAGAGGCGGGGGACAGGGAGTCAGGGTGAATAATGAGAGCGTGGGGTGAGGTGGGGTGGGGAGTGGGTGATGGTGATGGGCGTGAGGGCGTGCTGGTGGGGGGTGTTGTGATTCGGGGTGGTGGTGATGGTGATGAGCGTGAGGAGGTGGGTCGGGTAGGTGGTGAGGGAGTGGCGGCATTGGTTGTGGGAGGTGGCGTGGCTGGGGGCTGCGTGTGGGTGGAATGGGTTGCTGCTGGGTGCACTGGAGTAGTGGTTGTGGGTGGTGGTGAGTGGGTGGGGGTGGGGGACAGGGAGTCGGGGCGAATAATGAGAGAGTGGGGTGAGGTGGAGGGAGGGGTGGTTGGCAGTGATGGGCGTGAGGGCATGATGGTGGAGTGGGCAGTTGGTGGGTGGGTGACTGAGGTTGTTATTCAGGGTGGCAGTGGTGGAGTGGAGGGGGAGGATGGGTAAATGGGGTGGCTGTGGTAGCTGGGTAATTTGGTGGGGTGATGAGTGTATGAAGGTGTGAGTGTAAGGTGGCCTGTTGTTGGGGTGGTGGAGGTGAGGGCGGGTGTAGGTGGCGTGGAGCGCTGGTTCGGGGGTAAGTGGGGGGTCTGTGGTGAAGGTGTGGAATTGGGGAAGGGTGTGGTGGTGGGAGTGGTTGTGGAGGTCAGTGAGCGAGGGTGATGAGTGCATTGGTGTAGGGTAGCAGGTGTATGAGTCAGTTGTGTGGCTGGTGGAGGAGGGTGGTGGTGCAACGTGCTTGATGGGGAAACAAATATGGTGCGGTTGAGAGGTGGCGGGTGGTGGGCAACGATGATTGTGAAATGCTTTGGTGGTGTTAAGATAATGAATGGAGGAGACTGTGTGATGGCGTGGGGTGCTTGTTTTTCTTCGGGCAGCTATCAGTTGCTCCCGTATGTCATGAATGGGGCACTGACGATGACATGCTGAGAATTCCCATGGGTCCACAGAGATCAGGCTTGTATTTTCCTTGAGAGAGGGGCGCCATTTGGTGGGGGGCGGCCTGTACTTGGTGCTGTTTGTGAGACATTTCTGGTGGGGGGACATCCGTGACTTTGAGGATTGTGCCCCACTTGGGATTGTTTTGCTGCGCTGATGCGTTGTGGGGTGGTGTGAGTGGTAAGAAGGCGCCTGACAACTTGAATATCATTGTTGAGGTCTCCCACTGGTTTGAAGATCGTGAAATGATCTTTGATGGTTATGGGGAGGATCTTGAGCAGGGTATGGAAGGTGATTTGGTCCTGGGTGTTTGGATCCGCCCCCGGGTAGGTGGAGGTGACGGGACGTCACTTTTGAATGAGGATGTCGTCTAGGTTCCTATCGTAAGTGAGTGCGTCTAGCTGGGAGAAGGCGATGACTTTCCCTAATGAGGGTGTGACAGCTTGGGTCATGATCTGCTGAACTTGGTCCCATTTCAGCTCCGGGACTATTTTAGTGGCTATGCTCGAGACAATTTTTCCAAGGTAGGGGGTGTCACTGCTATCTTTTCGCGATCATTCTCAAAGCTTATGTCTAAGATGGCTTTCATCATAGACATATATGTGTGTATATCGTAGAGTTTGGCGTCGAACTTTGGGAGTTGGACATGTGGTTTGGCTGCCATGGTTGCAGAATTTCCGTTCCTTGTCATTTTACCGCCGGGTCAAGAACCACTGCTAGCCACCAGTGTTATGCTGCGTGTTCTGTGTCACGACTTCTCAGATCCGGTCATGGTGCAACTCGGGGTACTTAATTCCTGACCGGGTCAGCACTAGCAAGGAAGGGAAACACAAACACCATGGGTGAACAAATACACTAATATATTAATAGAGAAATAATTACACATACAATATTCTATGACCAGAGTCAAAATTTCACAGTGCCTTCCACTGATATTGGTCTGAAGCACTGTCCACCTAGTTCAGCATCTTTGTCTCACATCTGGGTTATTTCCTAACAGTATCACAGGCAGTATTGTGCCAATATAGATAATACATCAACAGAGAGGTTTACATACCACACTACCCAGTATACCCACAGGGACAGCTCTCAAGCCTAGGTGCTTGCGTGACATAGTTGGGTCCTAGCTAATACATCATCTCTGTGTGACATGTACAGCAGTCCCTGGCTAACTTAGCCTCTACAGATGCGTTATACCAGCCGAAAATACACCGTAGGTCACACTGGGGGAGAGGAGGGCGAGGGGCTTACTGAGGATAAGGAGGGTCTCTCTCTGTAAGGCTGGGATGTGGGCATGGGGGGGAAGGAGGGGGAGGGTCCAGTACAGAGATATTACTGTGTTACATGAGTGATATGGGCTCATTTGTCCTGTCCAAGATTGGGGAGGTCTCAACCCGGGGCTGAGGTTATACACTCCGCACGTGATTCACAGGAGCTCGACTCATCAGCAAGGGGGGGGAGAACACTGAACACGGGGTGTGTGTGTGTGTATGTGTATGGGGATAGGGGAAAGGAACATCGGAGAACAGCTCACTGGTAGTTCATTAGAAAGGGGGGGAATTCACAACACTGGGGAGGTATATAATCCGAGACCTGTCACTCACTGTTCTGATGTAGAGGAGAGCATGGCCCATGGGGGAGAGGGCCTATGCAGGGAGCTCCAGGTGGTGGCCCGGCATGGGAGGCGGGCTGTCTGGGGAGTTGTGCAGAACAATGGGGCCCTTGGAGTTCCCACTAGTCCTGGAGTAATGGGGCGGAGTCTGGGGCGGCTTTCTCGCTGTGTCGACCCTGCAGGAGGCAGGGCTCTCCTGACTGGGCCCAAAGAGGGCCAGAAGTTGGGCAGTATGCCATAGGCCCTTGGTCATCTTTGGGGTCCGGGGGAGGGCCTGGTGGAGGCCCGGCCCAAATGTCGGCTGGGAGGAGGGTGCTGCCGAGGTAGGGAGGCCTGTACCTCGGTCCAGGGTGGCTGTCAGGGGAGAACTGTGGCCACCTGCGTCAGGGGAGGCCCCTCGGCCTTGGCGAGCACCTGGGGAGGTCCGCTGGCTCTGGGGACTGCGGCCTCTGCTGCAGGGGGAGGACGACAGGGTAGAACTGCGGTCTCTGGTCCTGGTGGAGCCCGTCAGTGCCTGTGGTGACCCGGGCTGCAGGGACCGGATTCCGGGCCTTGGGGCTGCCTCATCTGGTCCGGACTCAGGAGGGTAGCCTGTAGGGGGAGAAACTCCAGCCTCCCAAGGAGAGAGCTGGAAGGAGTGACACCTCGCTCTAACACCAGGGCGGTGAGGTGGGCCAGAGGGGACTCCGTTCATCAGACAGCCCTGTCGGGCACTGCCTGTGCTCCTCCGTGGGACAGGGGTGCAAAGGGCACTCCTGTTGGAGGGCTAGGGCCTCCTGCCCTGGGGACGTTGGGAGGAAGAGGTCGGACGTTCACTCTCGGCTTACACCACAGCTCCGACGAAGCGTGCCCTCCCTACATTGGGTTGGGGTTATCTGTCCTGGAGACGTCAGGAGGAAGAGGTCGGACGTACACTCTCGGCTTTCACCACAGCTCCGACAGAGCGTGCCCTCCTTCCGTCCGGGAAGGTCCTGTGCCCGTAACGTTGGGAGGAAGAGATTGGACGTACTCTCTCGGCTTTCACCACAGCTTCAACGGAGCGTACCCTCCTTCAGTCTAGGCAGGGGAATAGCAACCCTAGAGGCTCCTTCTGAGCCCTGAGTTAGTTGTGGAGCCGATCCAGAAGACTCGGCGCCCGAGGGTATGACTGGGAACTTGGCACTGCAAGTCCCACCCCGATTCTGGCGAACATTCCCTCCCCTGGAGAGTATTGTACTTTCCCTGTGCACTACCGGGTGGTCTGGCTGCATGGAAGAGGGGTGCTGGGTCGCAAGGGAGATATGCCATTGTTGCCTGGATGTTAGCCCAGGTAAATTAGCCCCTCCGTTGTCCCCTTGTGTGGTGTGTGTCACCCCCTCACTCTCTCCTCCTGGGGCGGTGGTGTTGGGTTCATCTTACCACGCTGGTATTTCACTCTGTTATGTGGTAACATCACAGTTGCAAGCCACGCCCTTCTCGCGCGCATTTCTAACTGGAGGAGAGTAGTGAGCACATCAAGAAATTCAAGATTCAGGCCGACATATTCTCTTGGTTATTGCAACATTCATTAGCTACACAACTTATACCTAGCAGTCCACACACGTTTAGTGTTATTTTAAATTCGTGGTTTGAAAGCTAATTTAATTGAAAATTAGTACAATGAATAATTTCCTCATTTACTATAGTTGACCCCCAAATTTGTTTTCTCTAATGGAGCTCACTCCATGTTCCTTCATTTTACCCTATAAGAATTTATTTTCATATTAGATGTATCTATCTATCTATATACCTATGCTGCTTCCCCCAAAGAAAGGGAGGTACCCGAGACAGGACGACACACTCCAAATTTACTCATTCACTCAAAACACATTTATTCTCATCTTAGCCCCAAAGGGGAAAAGAGACAGATCCTCACTGCACTACATCGCACGAGGGTCAACTGCGCGGTGCAATCAGTGACATCCGCAGCAGGGCCCAACAGCAGAGCTGGTTTACCCCTGCCACATCATCATACACCCATCCCCTTACCCGCATCTGACCTGATCAGCTGATTAGACCAAATACAGGAGAATATCATCTCAGGGCTGCATCATCATTTACTTATTCACAGTTTCTCTCCATTTATTTCTGTCACGAACAGCCACTCTTCCTTGCTCAACACACATCCCTCACGCATCCAGCGCTCTCTTCACACTGTCCATCCATCCTATCCTATTCGTGGTCTTCCTCTCAGCCTTACACCTCTCACATCAGATCTAGTTATCTTTTTCACCAATCGCTCATTATCCATTCTCTCCATATGCCCAAACCGTCTCAACACCCTCTGCCCAACTCGATCAGCCATCTCCTGAAATACTCCAGTTCTCCTTCACACTTCATCATTTCTCACTGGATCCATACGCGTCACTCCACACATGGCCTACTCCACAGACACCTCATCCCCATTACATTCAAACTGTTCCTCTGTGCTACACCCATATTCCATATTTCAGCCCCATATAATGCAGTCGGTACCACAACACCCTCATACAGCCTTCTCTTTACATCTATTCTAAGTGAATGGCATCTAAACACTTTTTTCATTCCTCCCAGCACCTTTCCTACTTCATTCATTCTAAAATTCACATCTGCATCTATTCTTCCATCTGCAGCAACATGTGACCCTAAATACTTGAAACACTCTACCTCCTCAAGCAACTCACCAGTCAAAACTATACTCATCCTTCTACCATCTACCGACCTCATACACTTCATCACTTTACTCTTATTCTCATTTACTTTCAATTTCCTCCTTTCACACACCCTTCCAAACTCCTCTACCAACTGTCTCAATCTCTCCTCTGAATCAGCCACCAGTGCAGTATCATCTGCAAACAGCAGCTGCTTCAGATTCCAGTCTCTACCATCAACATTCACCAGACTCAGACCTCCATCTAAAACTCTTGCATTCACCTCCCTTGCAACACCATCCATATCAATATTAAGCAACCAAAGCAACATCACACATCCCTGCCGTAGCCCCACTATCATGGGAAACCAATAACTCACAGTATTTCCCACTCTTACACACGCTTTACTATTTACATAAAAACATTTCACCCCTTTTAGTAACCTACCATCAAGTCCAAACAACCTTAAAACAGTCCAGAAAGCTTCCCTATCAGTTCTATCATACGCTTTCTCTAAATCCATGAATGCCCAAAACACATCCTTGCCGTTTGCTAAATACTTTTGACACACTTGTCTCACAGCAAACACCTGATCCACGCATCCCCTCCCTCTCCTAAAGCCACATTGCTCATCACCAATCACTCCCTCTGTACCCTCTCTAACTCTCTTAACACTCTACCATACACATTACCTACAACACTTAATAGACCTATACCCCTAAAGCTAGTACATTCATACTTATCACCCTTGCCTTTATACAACGGGACCACACAAGCACTTGCCCAGTCAACTGGCACCATACTTTTCACAAAGCACACATTCAACGATCTTACTAACCAGTCAACAATAGTCGCTCTACCACCTTCAGGCATTCAACATCACACCCATCCATACCTACAGCTTTCCCTGTTTTCATCTCCTTTAGAGCCTCCTGCACTTCCTCCTTCATGATCAAAGAATCATTCAACTCTCCCAGCACATTATTTCCTTGCACCCTTCCATCTGCCACAATCTCAACCTCCCTTTCCTCCTCTACATTTAACAATCTTTCAAAATACTCTGCCCATCTCTTCCTTACTGCATCCATCCCAATTAACATCCTTCCATCCTCTGCTTTTACTCGCTCTTCCTTCCCAGACTCTCCCTTTCGCACCCTTTTCACCTCCTTCCAAAACATTTTCTTATTCTGTTGAAAATTCTCAGTCAACTGCCTACCCCACCTCTCATCTGCTGCCACTCCAGCATCACGCACTGGCCTTTTAGCCCTATTCCTCTTTTCCTTACACCTCTTAAATAACATCTCATCCTTCCTCTGCAGCCACACTTCATATGCACGTCTCTTCTAAGCCATAGCCATACTTACTTCCTCGCACCACCATTCACTTCCTTTTCTTACATCACCACCCACTTGTCTCACACCACACACCTCTTCCACATGCCCCACCACAGCACTCTTAACCCCTTAACCGAGGGCTTGTTTTGCTTTTTCTTGCGGCTCCCGCGGGCATATTTGCACTCCGACAGACTCTCTAAAAATATTTGCCAAAAATCAGTTATTAGTCCTAGAATATTAAAATCAAATATTCTTATGGCACATACCTTCAGCTTTCTCCTGGGGTGTTTGTTGAGCCTTCGTCGAGTACCGTAGGACTTGTGGAGACCTCTGAAGTTGGGTAACGAAGTCTCCACTTTACACTTCCCGACAACCCGTAATATGATTACCACAGCCTGATATTATCATTAGAAACACTATTCTATGATTCTCAAATAGTTTGGAATCCATATTCCAAAAAAAAAAAAAAAACACTGTGAAAGCAATGAAAATTATGAGGGCATATGACCTTCCCACTTGACATCGTTCGTCGCTGGTGTTCTGTCATTTATTATTCATAAAAACACTCACAGTTTATATTTCTATTACTATATAACACTTATATATATCTACAGTCTTTATCCATAAGTTTCCTTCAGTAATAGTAGTTTATTGTCACTGTAGCCATTCAATTTCTCTTTCAGTAAAATATGTAGCATTCACTTTCTCGTCCTGTATACTAGCATTGAGAGTGAATGTCACTTTCACCTTCACTCTCATAACTCATAGTATTCATACATGCTAGAGTGAAACTTTCACTTTCATTACTCCTAGTATATATACTCGTATTCTTATACTACTACTCATTTACATTTCTATTTACGTTCTCTATTTTATTTACATTATTTACATTTCTATTTTATTTGCACTGTGTTATGCACTGTCACTTGAAGTAACTTATAAAACTATTTTCCACTGTTCACTTATATTTACATTCATTGCTTTCACTTGCTGTTTACACATTATTTACAATTCCACTTGCACTGTTTTACACACCAGAAAGATCGTAGTCACTCTCTATCATTTGTCAGCCCTTTACCCCTTTCCACACGAGGTTTAGTAGGGGGTAGAGGTCACAGGGCCCTTTGCATGGAGCTAAAAAGCTGCTGAAGTTAGCAAGCGCGAATCCGACGTACTTTCACCTTGAAAGATGACAGTAAACTGATACTGGTGGGCCGAGGTGGCCTACCTAGGGAGAATGCATGACTGCCAACATCAGCCTCGTGAGAGCTGCTAATATTTAGCCATGAAATGATTGGCAGGAAATCTAGACAATACTTTATAAATTAGGTAGTTCCAGGTGAAAGTAAATATCACTTAGGGTTCTCCCTTCCCTCCTTATATATATTTTTATTACGAGAATAGATTATATGACATATTTCAAGGGGAAGTAAACAGTGAAAATTAGCGAACGAGTGCACGTGAGGTGTTGTCAGGTGATACTTAGCCAATTCCAGGTGTATGGCATTATCACTTACCTTATTTCTTTTTGGTATATATTATTTGGTATAAGAATAGGGCATAGGGCTTATTTCAATGGATGAAATCAGTGGAAAATTCCAGGGAAGATTTACTTAGCGTAGCACAGCCGGGCAGGCAAGAGGAGAGGGTAATGGAGGGGAGGTAGGGAGAGGAGTCAAGAATGGGGAGAAATGGCTAAATTGTCAACAATGGATGGGAGTACAGATGAGATTAGGAGTGCTGACTAGTTTTGGACATTGGCAGTACTGATAGATGATACAAGCCACCACTTGAAAGCATGGGCGAATTCAAAATAACACAGAATCGCAAAACTGACGCCCCACGGTATGATCACTTGCTCCCAAGCGTCACGAAAGTCACACCCCACGGTTAAGGGGTTAAATAACTGACATTCCTCCTCCACACTGCTATTTTCCTGATCTTTCACTGCGTTCCACTCATCTTTCAATTTCTCCTGATACTCTATAATTTTCTCTCTTTTATCCGACTCACTCACTTTCAAAACCTCCCTGCCACACCTAACCCTCCTAGCTCTCACCCATCTCTTACCTACTCTTAACTTTCCCTCCACCAGGTAGATGTCAGACATACCTCCACCCTCCCCTCTCAGAACTCTTACATCCAACAATCTTCCTATTACATTCCTGGAGACAACCACATAGTCCATCAATGCTCTATCAACAACCCTTCCACCCTCCTGTCTCACCCATGTACTGTATACTTATAAATATCTTTCTTCTCAAACAGGGCATTTGCAATCACCATCTCTCGCTCAACACACATCTCTATCATTCGTTCCCCATTTTCATTTCTTCCAGGCACACCATGCATACCAACTACACCTTCAACTGCTACATTTCCCACTCTAGCATTCAGATCTCCCATCATTACCACATTCACATTCGCTCCAAAACTCTGCAGACACTCATCAACATCATTCCAGAAAGACTCTCTCTCTTCTTCATCCCTTTCACTACCAGGCCCATATGCACTCACAAACACCCACAACTCACATTCAAATTTAGCTTTCATCCACATCAGTCTCGATGACACCTCCTTCCATTCAGTCACACACTGCCGTACTTCCGGACTCACTAACAAGGCCACACCTTCTCTTGCCCTTCCTCTATCAACACCTGACAATCTTCTATTCACACGTCCAAACATAGACTCACCCTTCCCTTCCATCTCCGTTTCACTCAAAGCTAACACATCCAACTTTCTTCTGACAAACATTCTCCCAATCTCCCTTTTAGCCTCAATTGTACTACTTCCACACACATTCATAGACCGAATCTTCAGGGTACTAGGATAACTCATTCCCCCATCCCTTTCTCTGGCCTGTCACTTTTTAGGAACTAAAACACAGATGAGGCCCCTAGTCCCCTCACCCCGTCTCTTTTAGTCACCTTTTATGACACACAGGGAATACGGTGGCAGTATTCTTCCTAACACATCCTGGCTGCAGAGTAGTAGTGCCAACCCATAGTGCGGACAGATTGTGTCCCCCCCCGCCACAGGGCTCATGGTCGGTCTCAGGGTTTCTTTTATTTGGATCCCAGCCCATGCTGGTCACATCCGTCACGACCAGGCAGATCTGGCCCAAGCTGCCTGTAACCTCCCTAGCTGTCATCCGCCTCCCTGTGTCCATGACACTTGTCCAGAGAATCCTTCTCGAGGAGTCCAGGGAGGACCTAGCCGTGTGTACCGATGCTAAACGTCCGACTAGCATCACCATCCAGCACTATGATACCCACCGTAGCGTGGGACACACCTATGGCAAGCACCCCACCCTCACCTGCTGCTGTGATGTGCTCGTCGCCCGCATTCGCCTGGGGTATCACTTCCTAGGGGAAATCACTGGACGACCGACTGCAACAGGCCATGAAAACTCTGCCACAATCCCATGGATGATGCTTTATTGTATCTTATCATTAAGTGCCCAGTTATTGCCCCCTTCAGACCCCCTGGACTCTTGTTTTCTGCTTTGTGTGCCCATTTCATTACACATCTTGATGTACTCGAAGACATTCTCACCCTTCACCCCGACGTCCTCTCATTGTAATATTATCGCACTAGGACAATGGTTGGACATTTTGGTATCTCTCTCTCTCTCTCTCTCTCTACATATACACTGGCAACCAGGAATGCCTTAGTAAGTAGCCCAGTGGCCTCATGCCTTAACCCGCCGCGTCCCGGAGACATGAATTCACATCCTCACATGATGTACACTCATATCCCGGAGACGTAAATTAATGCGGCAACATTGCAAGGTCCCTAATTTGCACAATTTTTAATTTTCGCAAGTGATTTCGCGAGTGATTTTTGGCACGTATACACGGGACACCTTCCTCTATTCCTCTACAAGATGCCAAGCAGGGACAATGCCTTACACCGCATAACCTCTCCCCCCCCCTGCACGCCATTGTCTCGGCATTTCACCTGTTACCAGTGACCTGGCCAATAAAGACATTCAGGACCAGAGTGATTCCCCAATCGATGACAATGTGGAGGACAAAGTTTACATAGCATTAGAGGAAGAAACAGTCAGAAATGATGATCAGGTAATGTGGGAAAAAAGGTCATGAATGGTGATGAGTTAGTGAGTGAAACAATGCTTATAATGCCTATATTACTGTTTGAAAACCAATATAGTCTTGTACTACATATAAATTCGTACCAAGTAAATAAATAAATACTGTTTATGAGTGGATAAAATAGTTACCCTCCCATAGAACTCGTTTTCTTTGGTGCCAGCCTGTTAGAAAACCCAGTCAGGTAAGGAGGTACTCGTACCAAGATCGAGTATTTTGAACCTCAGGTGAGCGATTTCTCTATGAATTTTCGATGTTTCTCACCAAAAGTGGATGTTTGAGCCAAAAAAAAAAGGTCCAAAAATGTTGGGACTGGGGCGTACAACTGCCCAGAAAACGTCGGGATGGGGCGGGTTAAACCCCTCATGCAGGCTTTGCGGCACCGGGGCAACAGTGTTGTTGATGGTTTGCTGGTTTCGTCTGAACAGCTCCACTCGTCCTTGGTGTGCTGGAGGAGGCTGGCCCGTGTCCTCTGGATCTTTGGCTTCCACTCGTCGATGGCTCTGCACTAATACTGTATTTGATCTGTCACTTCAGTGTACTTCTCTCACGAGCCAGCCCTTGACACCACCACCTATATAAAGTTTGTTATCTGACACCGCTATACAAGGTGTAATGCAGCGTTGTCTACCGAATAGCAACTCCTTTATATAATGCCCTGAATGAAAGAAAATAGACAAATTATGTGACCATCACTACGGATTTCATCCTCCCTCCACTACCTACCCTCCCTCCCCTCCCTCACTCCACCCAAGCACCATCACTCGTTCCCCCACCCATCTTCCCTTCTCTCTCTGGCCCCTCCCTCTCAGCTCCCCTTACTCCAGTGTAACTTACCGCGCATAAACGAGCCAGTCTGAGGCACGAGGTACAGGAGGATGGGTGATTACTCATGGCCACGACTGTATATATGTGTATATGTACCACTTTACTCATCTCAAAATATGTAATGATAATTACAGTAACAACCTTGTACTATGTATGTGCCATTGTATGTCTTTGTTCATTATTGTGCTTGAAATGATAATTACTTCTCTACCTTCTATGCCCTAAGATACCGATTAATTTTTACTTCTCGCTCTCATGCACCCTTCCCCGCTTGGCCTTCAGGGACAGTGTTCCCCAGAGTGTTGGGGCATGTAGTGAATGGTAAATAAAGAACCTAAATAATATATATATAAGCAACGTTGGGTCTGGTTAGTACTTGGATGGGTGACCGCCTGGGAACACCAGATGCTGTTGGCATCCCTACGTCAAGTGGGGTTGGTGGAGGATTAGTGCCCCTCCCTGTAAAACAACTAACTCTAAGCCCTTGGCCACCCTGTCTGGGATACATGGCGTCTGGCAATGAATGAATGAATATATATGGTAAATAAAGAACCTAAATAATATATATATATATATATGTATATACGTTGCTATTGTTCCTAAAGTGTCATTGTGTCAGTTGTAGGTATGGGTTTCTGTGTATGGAATGTTTCTTCAGGTAGCTTAAACGCAAAGCCAAGAAGTGGCGTGATTCGTCAGGTACACAGTCATTTGAAGAGTCGTGTTTAATTGATTCTGATTTAAATATGAGTTCAGTTTTTGATGCACAACACTCAGTCGAGTCATTGCCATATTGGCTTGAAGATGATTTTCAATCCTGAATGAGATACTTCCAGTGTGAGGTCCCTCTGCATTTCAGCTTTACCTGTCAATGAAACTGAAGCCAGTCCTAAAACTAGTCTTCGGTCTATTTAGGCTTTAGAAACGTTTTTGGACGTTCTGACGATGGAAGTCTACATTCTCATAAACATCGTTCAAGAAGAACCTTTCCAACACCTTTTTCACTCATATATATATATTTTTTTTCAGTGTAAGAAAGAAGTAACCAAAGTCCAGAAGCCCGCATACTGTTCCTTCCAACAAAACAAAACAAAACAAAACAAAAACAATACAAAAGAGAGCCAAATTCAAGATCCGTTCAATTCGAGATGCCTGGACACACTGCGTTTGAAAGAGTAGAGATCATAGGAAGTAGGAAATACAGACAGAGGGAGACAGTTCCAGAGCTGACCTGTTGCGTAAATGAAGGACTGAGAGTAACGGTTAACTCCTGCATTAGAGAGTTGGACAGAAAAGGAATGAGAGTTTGTTGCTAAACGGGTACTAAGCACCCTGTCATAGAGGTGGCGGAATGCAAGCAGACAGTTCAGAGGAGCAGTGAGCATTGAAGCAGCGATAGAAAAGAGATAATGATGCAACAGTGTGGCGAAGAGACAAAGGTTAAAGGGAGACGAAAAGCCTTTGACTCCACCCTACTGAGAAGAGCTGTATGTGGGGAGCCTCCCCACACATGGGAGTTGTACTCTACACAGGGGCGAATAAAACCCGTGTATAAAGTCAGCAACTGTGCAGGGGCAATTAGGAACGGAGTTGGCTTACTACATCTAATCTCTTGGAAGCAGATTTTTACAAGAGATGCTATATGATCTTCCCAAGATAAATCCCAAGTGAATGAAACCCCAAGCATGTTCAAGGATGATGCAGGATTGAGCTGGATATTATTAAACATTAGTGGGTACTGTACTCCTGTGGAAGATTGTGTCGGGCTGATAGGTGTAAAAACTGAGTTTTTGATGCATTAAAAACAAGATAATTTTTTATCCCAGGCAGAGGTACGAGCCAAGTCAGACATTAGGTGTGCCATAGCCTCATCCCTGTTTTTTGAAGTAACTGCTGAGATGGACGTTGCGGGAACCGAATAGAAAGGTGAGGGGTGGAATCGTCAGCGTTCGAGTGGATAGGGTTGGATGTACAGCTTAGAACATCATAAAAGGAAGAGAGTTGGTGATAGGACAGAGCCCTGAGGAACACCACTGTCGATAGATCTAGGAGATGAATGATGGCCGTCTACAAGAGCGGCTATAGAACCACCAGAAAGGAAGCTATAGATGAAGGCAGAGATAGAAAGACTGAAACCGTACGAGGGCAGTTTGGAAATTAAAGATTTATGCCAGACTTGATGGAAAGCCTTTGAGATGTCAAATGCAGTGGCAAAGCTTTCGCCAAAGTCCCGAAAGGAGGATGACCAGAGTCTGAAAGGTAGGTGAGACGATCGATAGTGGAGCATCCCTGACGGAATCCATACTGACGATGAGAAAGAAGGTTGTGATTGGAAAGATTCTTTAAAATTTTTCTGTTAAGAATTGACTCGAAAACTTTTGAGACACAGGATGTTAAGCAATTGGACGATAGTTAAATGATTGGGAATGGTCACCCTTCTTTGGGACTGGCTGAAAGAGAGAAAATTTCCAGCAGGAAGAAAGGTACAAGTTGACAAAGGCGAAGAGTTTACCTAAGCAGGGTGTAAGCAGAAGCAGAGTTATTGAGGACAACAGGAGGGACTCCATCAGGCCCATATGCCTTGTTAGTATTAAGGCCAGTGATGGCAGAAGGCCAGATGGCATCAGCTGAAGAAATTTTAATGTCAGCCATGAGGAAGTCAGAGGGGGGAAATGATGGAGGAACAACACCTGAATCGTCTAAGGTGGAATTGGAGGAGAAAGTCTGAGTGAAGAGATCTGCTTTATCAGTAGAAGAAATAGCTACAGAGCCATCAGAGTAGAAAAGAGGAGGGAAGGATGTTGAGGTAAAGTTGTTAGAAAGATTTCTGACAAGGTGCCAGAAAGAGTGGGAAAAATTCGAGTTAGAGAGTTGAGAGCATTTAGTACGGATGAAATTATTTTTAGCAGAGCGATGAACAGACTTAGCACGATTCCGGGCAGAAACCTAAACACGATGTGATTCAGAGGTGGGTTGGCTCTGGTACCTTTTATAGACCCTCTCCCTGTTGCGGACAGCATTAGAACATGCATGATTAAACCAAGGCTTTCTTGCATTAGTCAAAAGATATGAGAAGGGAATGTATGCTTCCATGCCTGAGAGAATAACCTCTGTAATGTGCAAAGCACACTCAGATGGCTCCCGGCCATGTAAGCAATAATCATTTCAGGGAAAATCAAAGAAGTATTGCCTGAGGGCCTCCCATTCCTCAGCTCCAAAGTGCCACAGTCGACGTTTCTTTGGAGGGTCCACAGGCTGTACCGAAACGATATGACAGGTCAAGGTAATAAGATTGTGATCGGAGGAGCCCAACAGAGAGGAAAGATTAACAGTGTAAGCAGAAGCATTAGTTGTAAGGAAAAGGTCAAGTATGTTGGAGCTCTCTCCAAGGCGGTCAGGGATACGGGTAGGGTGCTGTACAAGCTGCTCTAGGTCAGTAAGGATAGAAAAGATGTAGGTTTGTTCACCAGGTGGATCAGTGAAAGGAGAGGAGAGCCAAAGGTGGTGGTGAACACTGAAATCTCGTAGAATGGAGATTTCAGAGAAAGGAGAAATGGATAGAATGTGTTCCATCACTGAAGTAAGGTAGTCGAAGAATTTTTGATAGTCATTAGAATTAGGAGATAAGTAAACAGACCAGATATATTTAGTCAGAGAAAGACAGGAAAGGTAAAGCCAGAGAGTAGAGAATTCAGAAGAATCGAGTTCAGTAACAAGAAAACAAGATAAGTCATGGCGTACATATGCACAACTGCCACCTTTGGCTTTGAAATGAGTATAGAGAAAGTAGGAGGAAACAGAGAAGGGTTTGCTGTCAGTTGCCTCAGACAGCTGAGTCTCTGTCTGGAAGAGAAGGTGAGGTTTAGTGGAGTTTAGAGGAGGAGAGGTGGTGTTCGACACAGAGAAAGTCAGAGGAAAGGCCGCGAATGTTGCAGAAATGAAGAAGTGAGTCAGACAGTGGTTCCAGGCATCTCACTGAGTCGTCATCGGGAGAGGGGCATGTCCTCACTTCAAGGTATCCTGCTTATCACCTCCATCATAAACAAAAACAAGCCGTAGAGGACGAAGTATCAGATATATTGGACCAAGGAGTAATCACACACTCAACCTCCCCAGGGAAATCTCCTCTTTACCTTGTTCCAAAGAAAGACGGTGGATTTTGTTCTGTTATTGAGTTCTATGTTAATGAAGTAATGATCCCCGACTGTTATCCTCTGCCCATCCTACACGACATACTGCAATCTTTAGGTAAAGGAAATTATTCTGTTTTCAGCAGTTTCGACTTCCGTAATAGGTATTGGCAACTTCCATTAGATGATGAGTCAAGACAGAAACAGCTTTCAGTATTAGTCAGGGTCATTTGAGTTCGTCTGTATGCCTTTTGGGCTTCGTAATGCAACTCGTACAATCTGGTGCATTAATAATATCCTGTTTGCTGGCATGCTTGGTAATACTGTTCGCGCTTACCAGGATGATCATATCATTGTGAGTAAAGACAATGAAAGTCAGTTCTCTAAAATTTGTAAAGCCCTTCACAAGACTGGTCTTAAACTCAAGCTCTCAAAGTGCGATTTCCTGAAGTGGAAAATCAAATTCTTAGGGCATGTAGTGGAAAGTGATAGAATCCTTACAGTCCCAGAAAAGATACAGCCAGTCAGAGATTTCCCAATACCTGCCAGTGCTGACTGCATTAAGAGTCTCTTAAGTTTAAGTGGCTACTACTGATACTTCATCAAGGGGTGTGCAACCATTACTTCACCCCTCACAAAGCTTCTGAAGAAGGATATTCCTTTTCATTGAAGACCTGAACAAGATAAAAATTTCAATGATATGAAAGGTACGCTCACAAATAGACCAATTCTAGCTTTTCCTTATTATGCCATATCATTCACACTGTGTACGGATGCATATTCACATGGTTTGGGTTCTATATTCATGCAGCAAAATACCAATGGCCACTGTCATACCACTGCTTATACCAGTTGTGTTCTTAATGATGCAAAAGAGCGTTACTCTGCAACTCATCTTGAAACCGTAGCTGTTGTTTGGGCTAAGCATTTCCGTGACATGATTTTTGTCTGTAATATCACTGTCTGCACTGACCATGCTGCAATTGCTGAGCTTTTCAAAGGCAAGAGCCTTACGGGCAAACTTGCTCGGTGGCATGTAACAATCCAAGAATTTGAGCCTACATTCAGTTATCTTCCAGGCCGTAAAAATGTCGCTGCTGATGCTCTCACTTGCAATATTCCTGTTCTTGTTATATAGCAGTTATCCAGCTTCCATCCGCAGACAGTTAAAAAGCAACAATACCAGGATCGCCTGTGGAGTCATATATGCTCAACAGATGGGAGATGAAACCACTCTCTCCGATTTACCTGTTCCATTCACGCAGGTTTTTCCAACTTATGGTTCCTCCTGCTCATAAGCCAAGGGAATCAGTTCTCTTTCTGGTGCACGATGTTCCACATGCTGGGCATCCTGGGAGAGACAGATGTTTATGTGAGTCCAGAAAGATAATTTATTGGCCCACAATGCGAAAGGATATACAGAATCATGTTCTCCTATGTAAGTTTTGTGCCCAGCGCAAGGGTACTACTAGAAAGCCTACTCCTGTCCTAGAATATATTTTATCCAAGATACTTTGGGATATTGTGGCTACTGATTACTTGAGCTTCCATGAAGGTATCAGGGCTCTCAATATCTGTTCGTAGCTGATCATATCACACGGTTTGTTGTTTTGGTGCCTCGAGTTTCCATGCCAGCTGATGGAATGGCTTGTGCAATTGTTACACACATAGTATGTCCATTAACTATGCCCAAGGTATTGTTATCTGATAATGGCAGAAAGTTCCGCAACCAAATCCTTTAGGAAGTTTGTCGCCAAGATGGCATTAAGTAAATTCGTCTCAGTTAACCATCCAGCCTCAAATGGTCTAGTGGAAAGTGTATGCAGAAAGATTTCGGAAATTCTTCCTCTTGTCAGTTCCATGCAGAATGCATGGCAAGATTGGTTGCCCCAGGTGGGTGCGTCTAATAATGCCTCTGTTATCTCTTCAACAGGTAAATCTCCCATTTGCATTCCGTGCGACCATGATAAGGCGCTCCCGTATGATATTCCCTACCAAAACTACGGCCAATGTACAATGTAGACTATTCAGAGGTTCATATGACAGTGTTTTAGTCCATTCATAATGATGTTCTCAAGAGTTTGGAGGCTGCTAGAGCTGAAGTGATTTACAAGCAGCATAAACAAGCTGAATTATCCTCTCTTGACGTTGGAGAGGCTGTCATAATTAAATCTTCTGAAGGTTCAGCCAAACTTTCCCCTAAAATTTATGGACTATTTCGCATATTGGCTAAAAAACATGGCAATAAATTCAAAGTTTGGAGTCCAGATACTCAAGCTTCTGAAACTGTTCGATGTTGATTGGAGGAAGAAAGTCAGCCAAAAGTTATTATATATTTCACATGCAGGATCTGCTTACTATTCTTCGTCAATCTCTGATCCAGCTTCTTCTTTGTCTAACGCTGTTGATGATTACCGAAGCAAGCTTCGTTTAGCTTCCAAAAGAAACTGCATTACTCTCTCCCCCCCCTCCTCCCTTTCTCCTCTCTCTCTCAAAAAAAAAAAAAAAAAAAAAAAAAAAAAGGGCTCTTCCCCTTTCTCCTATAGATGACCTTGGTCACTATGTCAGTTTTCAGATAGCCAGAGTAGGCAAGTTGATATATTCCATTCAACATGCTCATAGTAGATTGCTTTAGACTTGAAGATTCTCACACGCGCTCTAAACTGTGACAGAAACATGCCCTTTTCGACTTTTTAGGAATTACCTCTAAGTGTCTCTGTGATATGGTCATGGCTAATGATGTGTCTAAACTAGGTAAACACATGCATAACCTAACCCTAGCTGCATGGTCACGCAGAATTATAAGGTCATAAGAACTTTGCTTGATTCCACTAACAGTTTATTGATACGACCAATCAGTCATAGCGAATTGTTTATCACTCCTTACTGCCGTATCTACCATTGAGAAACTACTTTTCTTCACTGAGTATTTACTGGCTGCCTAAAAGTCTATTGTCTCAGTAACCAACCCTATTAACGTTATCATAAGTGACCTCGTAGGTGCCGGTCTCGGTCGTGTTGGTTCCAAATTGTTTGCCAACTGATCATGTTACAATTGCTCTAGACATTGTTGTTGTTGAGCATGGTGTGATCCCTATCTTTGACAAACAGCGTGACGAAGTTTACTACCCGCTGCTTGAGACTTCTTTCACTCATCAGAGTATTCTTGTACTCTTCTTTTTCTCCTCTTTCTCTCATTTCAGTGCTTGGCGTCTAATTCCCTTTCCCTTTCTGGGGATTGGATCCCTGCTTGTTGTAGCTCATCAGCCTGAAAGTATTGTGTTTTCTAATGATAACAGGTTAGATGCCACGTCTAATCCTAATGTTCCATCTAAATGTAAAATGTCTTACTTACATCTCTATGTCTGTTTGGCATTCTTTGCATTTGTCTTGGCAGACGAGGCTCCATATGAGGTTTCCCTTACTCATAATAATCATTCCAAGGCGCTTAGTGTTTGTCGGTTCTCTCCAACCTAACTTCGTTCAACATTTCGTACCCATTTGAATACAATGCACTTCTGCATCCCAAATGACACAGAGGTGACTCTCATGTGTCATAAGTACCCTTCTTATGTTCGACCATTGGTTATTACACAGCCCCGGACTACTGTGAAGTACGGAGTAGCGCCTTCATGACATTCTCGAGTCGTCAACACATTGCTGTCGTGGTTAACCTGTCAACGGATCTTCATCCACCGATCCCTTTTGATTGCCTCCTTTGGAAACCTCTCTAATGTCTCAGATGGTATAAAATTCCTTTCTGACTTCAATGGCAGTAAAATAATTTCCTTCTTCGATGCCTCTCTTCCTTCGTACCCGACACCTCCCATCTTTTGTTCTGGTGTCCTTGTACTACCTTTTTGTTTGCCCTTAATGTGTGTGTTGGTCTTTTGTATTAAATGTGTTTCGTCCAGATATATGAAGAGGTGTCGAAAGCAGGCTCGATCTCAGTCAGCTCCTCAACAGACCGTTGCTTAGCTAGCTCCGCATACTACAGTGTAACACAGTATAAAATCTAGAGGACTCGCTTGAGTGGTGGAGGAGCGATATATTGGTAGTACCACTATATAAATACCTTTTGATATATGAATAATCATTCTTAATCATTATACATTCTTAATCATCAATAAGTTTATTAACTGTTCATACAATTTTTCATCATACGATATGTCAGCCCTGTGTACTGACATCACTTAGTTACAGATTTTACTAACAGAGTTAAAGTTCAGTTGGCTCCCACGCCCTGTTCACCACGGCAGGTTCTCGCATACTACCATCGGAACAGGATGTCTCTCAACGTCGTCCTGGCCAAGTCCTGTATTCCTCAGGCTGTATATAATTGCCAAGAATATAGGCTGCTAAAACCTTTTCTACAGTTCGGACCTAAACTTATGACGAAGTGGATCTGTAACACCTAATATTTACAAACAATCAACCCACTACATATTGGCTACACACACACACACACACACACACACACACACACACACACACACACACACACACACACACACACACACAACATCCAGCCCAGTACGAGCATGTATTTTGAAAAGTTTGTATGAGTGTATCAACAAGCGTATGTAGACTCTGGGAGCAGCCATTCCGCTCACATTTCCTCATTATAACTTTATGACGACCTGCCTCACCTCAGCTGCCAACACCATTACTACGGCCATTACCACCAGTATTACTATCTCCACTACCAACATCATTACCACCATAATAGACAGCACAACCACAATAACAATGATTACCACCACAACGGTTACCATTATTGGGAGTGCCAACACCTTGACTAACAATATAACCATCATCATGACTATCATTACTGAAGGTAGGCCTACAGTCAACATTACCACCATGATTACTGTCAACATTATCACGGTATTCCTAACCAGCACCGATTTTCCGTAACTAATTGCACCACTATTTCGGAGTGCAGTGAAACTCTTCATAGTTATTATTTCCTTTCCACATGGGCTTCTTTATGACAAGGTAAGAAAGGAAACACACATGAATAACACCGTCCAAACTGAAAATAATAACTGCGATATGGCGGGTAATATTCAACTGTAGTGAGAAGTCGATAGTGTAAACGGTATTATTTAAGGTGCAGAAAATATTTATTTCCAGAAGAAAAAATTCCGTGGAAATGCTCCCAGTAAATCGTTACCAATCGGTCCTTTAAAATAACAGCCCCAGAAAAATTCAGAACAGTTGATTGGATATACTATGTCTTGAATATAGGTTAGTCTCTTGCAACGAAACCTAATCTTACATATCCTCATAAGCTAAATTAATATAATAGAATCAAACCCAGCCCAATTAAGGTTAACTTGTCTAACTAAACTGTATCGTATCCTAGTCTACCCAAACATAACCTGATTTGCCAGCCAACTTGATCTACCTAAAATCATCCGAACTTAGCTTAGCCAGTTCAGTCTTTGTACAAGTTTTGCAGCTAAAACTGCAACAACCACAGGTGTGCAGGGACTCACTCTGGGGAAGATCCCTGCAGTGAACAGCTTCAGTTTGTTCCTTGCACGTCTCTGTGATCTACGATGCCGACCCTGAGGCCTGGAAGATGAATCTGGTCAAGAGTAGGCAGATATGGTCTGTTAATTCTGTTACTGGGTTATCATCATTACGAGACCACTGAGTTAAAGGTGAGTCTATATACAACTCTACAGTCTTCATCATAATAGTCATAATCCTGCATCACAATAAGTACGATGCCTATGTGTGTCAAGCACATTTTGAAAGCACTGCATAGTGTGTTCGGTCTTGGGCATCGATACAGAATTCCGGGCATACAGGCCATTCTAGCATGATACCCATAACAGTTACATCAATGACCATCGGAAAACACTAGGTCTGGAATTTCTCACCACAACAGTTAGGCTAGATAAAAGCAACAGGATTTAGAAATAATCATGTTTTAAGTTTTATAGATTGAAATTCTGGGCATTTTGAAGACTAAAATTATTGAAGACTAGAACTTCATCGTCACACACACACACACACACACACACACACACACACACACACACACACACACACACACACAAGGGGGTAATTTCAGGTCATGTTTAGGAGCTAGTGCCTCCTTAGAATATCCCTCTCCCGCGAACCAGTTATACTGTAATAATGATACAGAGAAATTCACCCAACTTTCTTTAATACTGGGTTGCCCTGAGAAGTGTCCCAAACCAGCCTCTCAGTTAAGTGCATTTCCAATATTAGAAACTCGTGACCTTCCCTCCTGCAGCTTTCGATGATTATTGGGTTTGCTGTGTGAATAGATTTTATAGTTGGGCCGTGTGCAGGATATTAGAATGGAGAGAGAGGTTGAATAAAATACATCTATTTTTCCATAAAATAGGTTATTCATACTATATCATTCATTCATTCAATCATCATCTAATCCTGTGTTGCCCCATGAGGAGCATAGGACCCCGGGGCTAGGCAAGTTGGTCCGGACATTTAAGATGAGAGTGACTAGCCTCATTCATCCCTGAGTGGCAGTACACGAGCAATAAACCCCAACCACCTCTTCGAATTTGTATAGCTTTTTAACTCTTTTATTCTATTATGTTTCTATTCGTAACATTCTTAACAGGATTTAATTAATTTAATGAGTTGCATTTTTAGTACTATTTTCATTCGAATTTTTCATTCTTTCCAATATGGAGGGTTAACCCCCCCCCCCCAGTGTGCACGGTCTTGTTTTACAGAAAGACTTTCCGTTTTAAAGGACCATGTTTTCTCTTTTTATCATCATCATTATCATCATCATCATCATGTTCTACTCTTTTGTAAGGAATGTCAGCGATTCATACCTTGCTTTTTCTTTACAACATCATTCCCAGCATCAGCACTTCTACTGTTTTATGGGTGATGGCTAAGATTCATAAACAAGAAAACAAGACACTAAGACTGGGAAACTGTATCTCCTTCACGTTAACTTGAAGCATATTTCAGGTAGTTCAGTGATATAAAAAAAAATACACAACTTCCTGACTACCATCATATTCCAGTGTTAACCTATTGCTCAATCTCAACAATCAGAATAGAGAGATGGGAGTTTAAGGCCAAATTAGAGTTAAAAAAAAAAGAATTTCATCAACATCATCATCATCATCATCCTATTCATCAATCATCCTATTCTCTCAATATATATATATATATATATATATATATATATATATATATATATATATATATATATATATATATATATATATATATATATATATATATATATTGTTACGGAACAGAGAAAGATAATGTACACTTTAAGTGAGAATACTAATAATCACTACTGTCCCGTAAAGGTCCAAGTTCAAAATAAAAGAGTTAGGTAAAATTACACAGCTGTTAGATGGCTGGAGACTTCTTGAGCACTCACAATAATAATAACTGTACAGGGGAGGACAGAGATGTGAACAAAATGAGGAGTAGATCTAAGTGGCAATTAATGTAGAGACTGAGCTCATTATATAGGGGCCGGCAGAGCTTGATACAACTTGTAAGAAGGACACGCAAATGAAGCCATGGGGACAAAGAGTTGACAATCTTGCTCTGAACAACAGAAAGGACGACTTACTCTACTATAACGGTAGAAGGGGGGACTGAGGCAGAACACGCTCGTGATCAAACATGCAGCATACTGTGCGTTAAAATTACACAAAGGATGATGAAATCATAGGCTATGTAACACCTCCCCACAAAGAAAAAAGAAATTTACAAGGAAATTTCTTATTACTCTAAAACAATCTGTCTAAAGTCTAGATAAGCAATCTGCAATAACATTTTTCTTTCCCCTTGACATGTTGTATGTCTAATGAATACTCCTGAAGAAGTAGACTCCATCTTGTCAATCTCTGATTTTTATCTTTAAACTTACTAAGGAATATCAGTGGGTTATGATCGGTATAAATGACTATGGGGTCAAAACCAGAACACAAATAAAATGAAAAATGCTGTAAACCCAAAATCAAGGCCAAAAGCTCTTTCTCAATAGTTGAAGTAGTTCTTTTGAGGTGGAGTGAACTTCTTACTGTAATAAGATACAGGGTGTTCAATACCCTGATCATCCTCTTGCAGCAAAACAGCCCCAGCTCCTGTATCACTTGCATCAACAGCCATCTTAAAAGGCTTAGCAAAATTTGGAGTAGCGAGCACTGGCTGACTTAGTAGGATAGCTTTAAGCTTGCTGAAAGAGGATTCACAGTTATCAGTCCAGACAAATTTAACTCCCTTTTTCAGTAGGTCTGTAAGTGGTGATACAAGAATAGAAAAGTTAAGAACAAATCTCCTGTAATAACCTACCATTCCCAAAAATCTTTGTAGCTCTTTCCTACTTTTAGGTCTGGGAAGATCACTTATAACCTGAATCTTAGCTCCTGGTGGTGCAACATGTTCATCACCAATTACATACCCAAGGTACTGAACTTTAGATTGACCAAACTCACACTTTGATAAATTAGCTACAAGATTAGCCTAAACCAAACGCTCAAAGAAATTTACTGACATGGCATAGGTGATCTTTCCAGTTGTCACTGAAGATTAATACATCATCAATATAAACAACACACCCTGCCAAACCCTCTGTTACAACATTCATGAGCTTCTCAAATGTGGCTGGTGCATTCTTCATACCATATGGCATTACAGAACATGCAAAAGTCTTTCCTAGTGTTACAAAACATGAGATCTCCCTAGCACGTTCAGTCATAGGTACTTGCCAGTATCCCTTTAACAAATCAAACTTACTTATGTACCCAGCCTTTCCGATCTTGTCTATGCAATCTTCCACACGAGGGAGAGGGTAAGTATCTGTTTTGGTTGTCTGATTAACACGTCTGTAGTCGATGCAAAGCCGCTGTGACCTACCTGGCTTAGGGACTAGAGTGACAGGAGAACTCCACTCGCTCTGACAGGGCACAATCATCTTGTGGTCCAACAGGTAGCCAAGCTCCTTCTGGATGAGAGGAACTTTCATTGGGTTCACACGGTAAGGAGGCAGTTTAATTGGCTTTGCGTCTCCAACATCGACATCATGCATCAACACAATGGTTCTTCCTGGAGTGGCACGGAACACTTGCGGGTACTCCTGCAGTAATGCCGAAAACTCCTGCCTTTCCTCGGGAGGTAGATGAGAAAGCTTAGTCTGGAGATCATTCATGATATCAGGATTCTTCCCCAAACTATCACTCAGGCTCATACTGCATGGGAGAGCTTCATTTGCAGACTCGGGTGGAACAGCTACAGTGCAGACTGGATTATTTTCATCCCGCAAGTGATATAACTTTAGCATGTTGATGTGACATAGTTGCTTGTTCTTTCTACGATCTGGTGTGGCGATGACATAGTTGACATCACTGAGTTTCTTCTCCACGAAATAAGGACCACTAAACTTGGCTTGAAGAGGTTGCCCATGAACTGGTAGCAGAATCAAAACCTGATCTCCTGGCTGAAAGTGGCGTAACCTGGACTTCTTATCATACCAAGTCTTCATCTTCTCCTGAGCAGCTCCTAAATTCTCTCTCGCCAGCTGTAAAGCAGTGGACAGCCGTTCTTTGAACTTCATCACATACTCCAGCAGGTTGACGTCATCTTCCTCCGACAGCCAGAATTCCTTGAGTAGCTTCAGGGGTCCTCTTACTTCATGGCCAAACAGTAGTTCAAAAGGTGAGAAGCCCAGTGATTCATTTGGAGATTCTCTTGCAGCAAACACAACGAATGGAAGACCTTTATCCCAGTCTTTCTGATGTTCCAAACAGTATTTCTTGAGCATCGATTTGAGTGTTTGATGATATCTCTCCAACGCTCCTTGGGTCTGGGGATGGTAAGCTGAAGACGTGATCTGGGTGATGCCCAACTCTTTCAGAGACTGCTTAAAAACGTTTGACATGAAATTACTTCCCGGTCTGACTGTACCTCCTCGGGCAGCCCAAACTTTGTGAAGAACCCTAGCATTTCCTTAACCACGTTCTTTGCTGAGATATTTCAAGTGGAATGGCTTCAGGATAACGAGTAGCCATATCAATCAGGGTTAACACATAAGAAAATCCTGAAGAAGCCTTAGGAAGAGGGCCCACAATATCCACCAACACACGGGTGAAAGGCGCCTCAAAAGGAGGAATGGGAACTAGAGGTGCAACCTTTTCGGTCTGATTACACTTCCCCACAACTTGACAGGTGTGACAAGACTTACAATACCAGGAAACATCCCTGAAGATACCTGGCCAGTAGAAGTGTTTCAAAATGCGTGCCACAGTCTTCCTCACTCCAAGGTGTCCTGCCAAACTGGAATCATGAGCCACTCTAATGATATCCTGCCTACAAACACGAGGGATGACAACTTGATGTACAACCTCTCATTCACAGTTGGCTGATGCTGTTGGGGGTCTCCACTTCCTCATAAGTACTCCTGACTTTATATAATAACAAGTAGAAGCACCAGCTGACTCTTCCTCACTGCAAGCAGAGTTAGCTAGACCTTTCAACTCAGGGTCAGCAACCTGCAACTCAACCAACTCTTGACGAGACAAATTATCAACACTACGCGGTACTGCCTCATCTGGTGAGTGGTCCAAATTAGCAAGAAAAGTGTCAGCTAGGATAACATCATCATCATCATTATCCTCTAAATCACCAGTAACTTTAGACTTAGCCCTATTACAGCACATGCAGGGAACACATCAGGGACATCACAATCCTGGGTCGCAGCCACTGGCTCACTAGACAACTGAGTAGCTGGACACACTTGACTTCCACCAATATCATTTCCAAGTAAGAAAGTTACACCTGACATTGGGAGTGTCTCAACCAACCCAACCATAACGGAACCATTAACAAAACCAGACTCTAAATTCACTCTGCACAGAGGGACAGAGAAGTAATTATTCCCTACACCTTGTAAGATTACAGTTTCATCAGAGGAATTAACAGTAGAGCCTAGAACACTGGTCAGCATAAGGGATTGGCAAACACCTGTATCACGATGTATTTTAACTGATTTCCTATCATTACTGTCCAGAGGACTGACAAAACCATCAGACAGGAAATTAGCACATGAACTCTTGAGAGTGTCACCCACGTTACTGCTCAAAAGAGGAGCTCCATCATGAGAATTTAATTTACCCCTCAAAGCAGGTTCAGTTAACTCAGTTAAAGAATTATGGGAACTCTCAAGAGTGGACACTAGACCAATTGACTGAATATTAAAGACTCCTTTTTGTTCACATCACGCTGTCTCCTGAAACATTTCTCCGTAGTATGACCAAGCTTACTACAATAAGTACATTTACTTTTCTGAAATCTAGAGGTGAAGCTGATATTTACTTCCTGAGAAACATCATCTTTATTCTCTTTCCTGTTACCTGTACTCTGAGTAGAGGCAGCGTACTTACTCTCAGCTTTCCCTTTTTCTCTAGAATATCTCTTGTGAGTGAGAACATATTCATCAGCTAAAACTGCAGCATCAGACAAATTATCTATTCTTCTCTCATCAAGATATAGGCTTACATCTTTACTAATACACCTCTTGAAGTCCTCCAGCAATATCATCTGCTTAATTTTGTCAAAATCAGAATCCACATTCTTAGAATTTAACCACTGCTCTAACAGATCTTCTTTGATTTTTGCATACTCAACATGGGATTGCTTATCTTGCTTGTAAGTTGTCCTAAATTTTACTCTATAGACTTCAGGAACAAGCTCATAGGCCTTAAGAATCAAGCTCTTAACAACATCATAATTATCAGATTGATCCTGAGGCAAAGATGCATAAGTTATTTGAGCTTTACCGGTGAGAACAGTTTGAAGGAGTACTGGCCAATACTTTTTGGGCCAATTAAAACCTGTAGCTACCCTCTCAAACAACTGAAAATACTTTGTTAAATCAGATTCATTAAAATGAGGGACAAGTTTAACATTTTTAGCCACGTCGAAATCATCAGAGCTAGATGATCCAGTTCCACCTTGTTTCGTGCGATACTCATGGTCTGCCTGAATCCTGGCAAGTTCAATTTGTGCCTGTATCTGTGCCTCCTGAATACGAGCCTGAGACTCCGCCTCCTTAGCCTGAGACTCAGCCTCCTTAGCACGTGCTTGAAATTCAGCCTCCTTAACACGAGCCTCCTGCAGGGCTAGCTGTAACTTAGCTAATTCAATCTGCGTTTGCTCCTTTGGAGGAGTTACATTAAACAAGCTTTTATTAATCATGCCAACAATTTGATCTTTAGAATGATGAGAGTGAACTGCAATTCCCAATTGTTGAGCAACAAGCTTAAGTTCATTCTTTGTTCTGTTTTCTACATCACACACTGTTTGCACATTTGACAAAAATCTTTGGCTTCCATCAAGTGTAGTAATAGTAGACATCATGAATAAATCACCCAGTCACAAAATATCAAGCAAATATCCTTATGATAATATCCTGTAATATCCTGATAAGAGGTCGCTTCAAATTTGATGTTACGGAACAGAGAAAGATAATGTACACTTTAAGTGAGAATGACTAATAATCACTACTGTCCCGTAAAGGTCCAGGTTCAAAATAAAAGAGTTAGGTAAAATTACAAGTTAAATTTTAATGCTCAAACTAACAACAAAACATTCAGGACTCATAAGGATAATGTAATGGCAAAAACAGGTAATATATATGGTTAGCTGCAATAGCCTCTATTAACACGAAATTAGCATGAGTAAATTTATCTAAGTCAGCCCTGTTAAAATGAGATACCAGATAATACTCAGTGGATACCAGATATATTATTACAGATACAAAATATTGTTAATGATGGCTGACAACAAGAATCCTACGTAAATTACCAAAAACCTTACTAGGCATATAAGAATCAACCTTATGCTACACAGTACAGAAAAATGCAACAACAGTTATACTCAAATTACACACAGCTGCTAGATGGTTGGAGACTTCCTGAGCACTCACAATAATAATAACTGTACAGGGGAGGACAGAGATGTCAACAAAATGAGGAGCAGATCTAAGTGGCAATTTACGTAGAGACTGAGCTCATTATATAGGGGCCGGCAGAGCTTGATACAACTTGTAAGAAGGACGCGCAAATGAAGCCATGGGGACAAAGAGCTGACAATCCTGCTCTGAACAACAGAAAGGACTGACTTACTCTACTATAACGGTAGAAGAGGGGGACTAGAGGGGCAGAGACACGCTGCGTGATCAAACATGCAGCATACTGTGCGTTAAAAGTTACACAAAAGGATGATGAAATCATAGGCTATGTAACAATATATATATATATATATATATATATATATATATATATATATATATATATATATATATATATATATATATATATATATATATATATATATTCGAAGCCTCCATTAATGTACCTTTTGTGAGGTAATGCTGGGTGGTTCTTTGAGTGATCCATTTGAAGTTAGGTCAGGAGTGATTCAAGGAGTTTTTTCACCTTTGCTGTTTGTTTTGGTTATGGATTATGTTATGAGAAAGGTTGTAAGGAGAACAGGTGCAGGAATTAACAGGATAGAAAATGAGAGGTTGATGGATCTGGACTATGCTGATGATATTGTACTGATTTGGGAAAGTATTTACGAGATGCAGAGGGTGCTTGATTGTCTGGTGGAGGAAGGAGAAAAAGTGGGATTGGTAATAAATTGGGGAAAGACTGAAATTATTAATATGAACGTGGAGAACCAAATCGATTGTGTAACTGGGAATAATGTGGTGACGAATGCAGAAAATTTTAAATATCTGGGAACGATTGTATCATCTAATGGATCATTAAACAATGAACTTGAGGAGAGGATTAGACAGGCTTGGCGAGCTGTTGGAATGTTGAAAAATGTTTGGAATAATAATATGATTTCGGTACAACTATCTAACTATCTATATACCTAGGCTGCTTCCCCCAAGGAAAGGGAGGTAGCCGAGACAGGACGACACATTCCCCATTTACTCATCCATTCAAACACATTCATTCGCATCTTAGCCCCAAAGGGGAGAAGGGACTGATCCTCACCGCACCACACCGCACAAGGGTCAACTTCGCAGTGCAATCAGTGACATCCGCAGCAGGGCCCGACAGCAGAACTGGTTTACCCCTGCCACATCATAATAGACCCATCCCCTTACCCGTACCTGACCTGACCAGCCGATCAGACCAAATGCAGGAGAATATCCCCTCAGGGCTGCTTCATCATTTATTCACTCACAGTTTCTCTCCATTTATATCTGTCATGCACAGCCACTCTTCTTTGCTCAACAGACATCCCTCTCGCATCCAGTGCTCTCTTCACACTGTCCATCCATCCTGTTCGTGGTCTCCCTCTCAGCCTTACACCTCTCACATCAGATCTAGTTATCTTTTTCACCAATCGCTCATTATCCATTCTCTCCATATGCCCAAACCAATATAACACCCTCTGCTCAACTCTACCAACCCATCCCGAACAACTCTGATTCTTCATTGCTTTTCATCATTTCACACTTGATCCCTTAATGTGTCACCCCACACATTTTCGTCAGACTTCTCTCACCTCCATTACATTGAAACTTTTCCTCTCACTACACCCATATTCCATGTTTCAAGCCCCATATAACACAGTCGGTACCACAAGCACCCTCATACCTTCCTTTCTTTACATCCATTCTAAGCGAACGACATCTAAACACCTTTTTCATTCCTCCCAGCACCTTACCTACTTCATTTATTCTAAACTTCACTTCTGCATCTAGTCTTCCATCCACAGCAAATTGTGATCCTAAATATTTAAAACACTCTACCTCCTCAAGCAACTCGCCATTCAAATCTATATTCATCCCCTTACCATCTACCAACCTCGTACACTTCATCACTTTACTCTTCTCATTTACTTTCAATTTCCTCCTGTCACACACCCTTCCAAACTCCTCTACCAACTGTCTCAATCTCTCCTCTGAATCAGCCACCATTTTTGATATTATTATCTGCAAACAGCAGCTGCTTCAGCTTCCACTCTCCACCATCAACATTCACCAGACTCAGACCTCCACCTAAAACTCTTGCAGTCACCTCCCTTACAACACCATCCATATTAATTTTAAACAACCAAGGCGACATCATACATCCCTGTCGCAGCCCCACTGTCATGGGAAACCAATCACGCACAGCATTTCCTACTCTTACACACGCTCTACTATTTACATAAAAACTTTTCACCCCTTTTAGTAACCTACCATCATGATGCCCTGATCTCTTAAAACAGTCCACAAAGCCTCCCTATCAATTCCATCATACACTTTCTCTAAAATCCGCCAGATACCCAAAACTCATCCTTGCCTTTCGCTAAATACTTTTCGCACACTCAATCTCACAGCGAACACCTGATCCACGCATCACTCTCACTCTCCCTAAAACCACACTGCTCATCACCAATGCTCTCTCTGCTTTCCCTCTCTAACTCTCATGTTAACACTCTACCCTACACATTACCTACCACACTCAACAGACTTATACCCCTAAACTTAGTACATTCATACTTATCACCCTTGCGCTTTTATACAGTGAGACCACACTGAAAGCACTTTGCTGAGTCAGTAGGCACTGTACCTTTCACAAAACACACATTCTAGACAATCTTACTAACCAGTCAACAATAGTCACTCCACCACCCAGCAGGCATTCCACAGCACACCCATCCACATATTGCAGCTTTCCCCTGTTTTCACCTCCTTTCACTGCCTTCAACTTCCTCCTTAAATGATCAAAGAATCATTCAACTCTCCCCATGCCCATTTGTTAGTTGCACCCCTTCCATCCGCCACCAATGACAGCCACCCTTTTCCTCCTCTACATTTTGTAATCTTTGAAAATACGCACCCATCTCTTCAACACTGCATCCATCTCAATTAACATCCTTCCATCCTCTGCTTTTACTCGCTCTTCCTTCCCTGACTCTCCCTTTCTCACCCTTTTAACCTCCTTCCAGAACATTTTCTTATTCTGTTGAAAATTCTCAGTCAGCCGCCTACCCCACCTATCATCAGCTGCCACTTTATCATCACTGACAGCCCTTCTCTGCTCTATTCCTATTTTTCTTAGCCTCTCCTTTAACACCTCATCCTTCCTCTGCAGCCACACTTCGCATGCACGTCTCTTCTCTGCCACTGTCCATACTTACTTCCACTCCCTTTACCACCATTCACTTCCATTTCTTACACCACCACCCACACGTCTCACACCACACACCCCTTCTGCATGCCCTACCACAGCACTCTTAAACAACTGCCATTCCTCCTCCACACTGCCATTTTCCTGATCTTTCACTGCGTTCCACTCATCTTTCAATTTCTAATGATACTCTATCAATTTCTCTCTTTTATCCAACTCACTCACTTTCAAAACTTCCCTGCCACACCTAACCCTCCTAGCTCTCACCCATCTCTTACCTACTTTTAACTTCACCTCCACCAGGTAGTGATCAGACATACCTCCACCCTCCCCTCTCAGAACTCTCACATCCAACAATCTTCCTATTACATTCCTAGACACAACCATATAGTCCATCAATGCTTTATCCACATACTAAAGTAAAAATTTGCAAGTCCATGGTTAGACCAATTTTACTTATGGGCATGAGTCATGGTACAGTATAATTGCAACAGATCAGAAAGTATTAGCATTTAAGAGTAAAATACTGAGGAGGATTCTTGGGGTAAAGTGGCAAGACAGAGTTACAAATGAAAGAGTAAGGGATATTACGAGAGTGGAACCAGTTGATCAACATGTGAGACTGTCTCGCTGAAAATGGCTGGGGGACATAATAGAAAAGAAGGCAGTTTAATACAGGATGTGCCAGAGTGGACTGCTAGAGGAAGAAGAGACAGAGGTAGGCCGTGAGAAACTTGGTTGAGGACAATGAAAGGGGAAGCAAGGGAGGAGTGTTGGTGGGACTAGAAGGAGATGGCAAGAGACAAATATTGGTGAAGAGAGGTCATCGAGGCCCTATGCATCCCGTGGGGTCCCACAGGAAATTATATATATATATATATATATATATATATATATATATATATATTTATATATATAAATAAAAAAATAAATAAATAAATATATATATATATATATATATATATATATATATATATATATATATATATATATATATATGTATATGTCCTATCACTAACTCTCTTCCTTTTATTCATCAATGACCTTCTAAGCTGTACATCTAACCCTATCCACTCCTTTTGCTAGTGACTCCACCCTTCACCTTTCTATTCGGCTCCCGCAACGCCCATCTCAGCAGTTACTTCAACAAACAAGGGATGAGGCTATGGCACACTTAATGTCTGACTTGGCTCGTATCTCTGACTGGGGTAAAAATAATCTTGCTTTTAATGCATCAACAACTCAGTTCTTACACCTATCAACCCGTCAAAATCTTCCACAGGTATACCCACTAATGTTTAATAATATTCAGATTAATCCTGCATCATCCTTGAACATGCCTGGGGTTTCATTTACTCGGGACTTATCTTGGAAAGATCATATTACATCTCTTGTAAAATCTGCTTCCTAGAGATTGGGTGTGCTAAGCCGACTCCGTTCTTTCTTTACCCCTGCACAATTGTTGACTCTATATAGGTTTTATTCTGCCCTGTGTG